>NC_053115.1:25053004-25208004 GCF_010015445.1 Perca fluviatilis
TGTCTACCTTGTAACATAAATGTAATCATATGTGTCGTGATGTCCCTGGCAGACAACTCACGTAATGGAGTTGTAACACAGACTAGCTACAGCTAGAACAGCTGCGTGTAAACGATGGAGATACTAAGAGCTAATTTTGGTTTCATTGACATTGTTCATACGCTCAGAGAAATATATTAAAAACACAAACCTCCGTAAACATTGCCTTACACCAGTTCTACATTGAATTACACCCTGGGTGAGACCCCCTTCGAGCACAACACACAACATTTCTGCACATTATTATTATACCATTTGTTGTCACAACAAATGACATGAAAAGACCAAAGCTGTCTCTTAATACTTTCCAACATTCCTAAGCCCATTTATGTTTACTGAAAACGTCAATCTTTAACATGCGTATAGGATGTGTGTTGGTGGCCTGGGGGGTTAAAGAATCGATTTTACATTTTTCAAGTCAGTCTTAAAACAATTTGTAGTAAATGAATGCACCTTGACTTACGTATTTACATGCACTGTAGCCACCTGTAGTAAGTACAGTATGACCTGTGTATTACTAGCTAATCACTTCCTAACAAAATGCTACCCATTGATTTGTTTTTGGAGGAAGATTTATCAGGCTGTGGTTTGGGTCTTTAATGGGATTTATTGATTGAAAAATACAGACTATCACCAGCCTTAACCTTTAATTGATTAGTAGTTTTTTAAAGACAGAAAATACAGATTAATTTGTTGCTGCATTATGACATTACAATCACTATAATTCACTACAATATCGCTAAAAGCATGTTTTGGGTGTATTTCAATATGGGGGTAATACTCAGGTGTCCACTTGTATATAAATTATACATTTTACATTTTTCAAGTCAGTCTTAAAACAATTTGTAGTAAATGAATGCACCTTGACTTACGTATTTACATGCACTGTAGCCACCTGTAGTATGTACAGTATGACCTGTGTATTACTAGCTAATCACTTCCTAACAAAATGCTACCCATTGATTTGTTTTTGGAGGAAGATTTATCAGGCTGTGGTTTGGGTCTTTAATGGGATTTATTGATTGAAAAATACAGACTATCACCAGCCTTAACCTTTAATCGATTAGTAGTTTTTTAAAGACAGAAAATACAGATTAATTTGTTGCTGCATTATGACATTACAATCACTATAATTCACTACAATATCGCTAAAAGCATGTTTTGGGTGTATTTCAATATGGGGGTAATACTCAGGTGTCCACTTGTATATAAATTATGTGAAAATGTACCTCAGCACATACAGTAATGCTATGCGACATCCCAAACTGGACACATCTAAGAGTAACGTTTTTCATGTAAAATGTGAATATATATATATATATATATATATATATATATATATATATATATATATATATATAATATGATATTCCAAATATAGCCTATTTAAGACTTTAAGACACACACACACATCCTCTCCGTGAACCATCACCTTATCGTGGTGGAGAGGTTTGTGTGTCTCTGTGAACCTGAGGGCTGTGTTGTCTGGAGCTTTGTGCTCCTGGTAGGGTCTCCCAAGGCAAAGTGGTCTCAGGTGAGGGGCCAGACAAAGAATGGTTCAAAACCCCAATGGAAAAACAAGGTAGAAATGGAGTGACCCTGCCCGGAGGAAGCCCGGGGCCCCCGTCTGGAGCCAGGCCCAGACGGCGGCCTCTTCGGCGAGCGCCTGGTGGCCGGGTTTGCCACGGAGCCCGGCCGGGCACAGCCCGAACAAGCTACGTGGCTCCCATCTCTCCAGCCCATGGGCCCACCACCTGTGGGAGGAACCGCTGGGGTCGGGTGCGCTGCCACATGGGTGGCAGTGAAGGTCAGGGGCCTCGACGGACCAGACCCGGGCAGCAGACGCTGGCTCTGGGGACGTGGAACGTCACCACTCTGTGGGGGAAGGAGCGGAACTGGTGCGGGAGGTGGAGCGCTACCGGTTAGATCTGGTGGGGCTTACCTCTACGCACAGTCTCGGTTCTGGACGCCGTACTCCTGGATAGGGTTGGACTCTTTTCTTCTCCGGAGTTGCTCAGGGTGTGCGGCCGGGCGGGTGTGGGGATACTAACAAGCCCCCGGCTGAGCGCCGCTACGTTGGAGTTTACCCCGGTGGACGAGAGGGTCGCCTCCCTACGCCTGCGGGTTGTGGGGGAAAACTCTGTTGTTTGTGCATATGCACCAAACAGGAGTTCGGAGTATTCGGCCTTCCTGGAGACCTTGAGTGGAGTCCTGCATGGGGCGCCAGTGGGGACTCCATTGTTCTGCTGGGGGACTTCAACACGCCCGCAATGACTTGGAGACACCTGGAGACGTGATTGGGAGGAACGCCTCCCTGATCTAAACCAGAGTGGTTGTTTGTTGTTGGACTTCTGTGCTAGTCATGGATTGTCTATACGAACACCATGTTCGAACATAGGGATGCTCATAAGTGTACCTGGTACCAGAGCACCCTAGGCCGAAGGTCAATGATCGATTTTATAATCGTTTCATCTGATCTGAGGCGGCTATGTTTTGGACACTCGGGTGAAGAGAGGGGCAGAGCTGTCAACCGATCACCATCTGGTGGTGAGTTGGGTCAGGGGTGGGGAAGACTCTGGACAGACCTGGTAAGCCCAAACGTGTAGTGCGGGTAAATTGGGGAACGTCTGGAGGAGGCCCCCTGTCCAACGGACTTTCAACTCACACCTCCGGCGGAGCTTTTCGTGCATCCCTGTGGAGGCTGGGGGCATTGAACCCGAGTGGACAATGTTCAAAGTTTCCATTGCTGAAGCTGCGGCGAGGAGCTGTGGTCTTAGGGTCTTACGTGCCTCAAGGGCCGGTAACCCACGAACACCGTGGTGGACCGCGTGGTCAGGGAAGCCGTCCGACTGCAGAAGGAGTCTTTCCGGTATATGTTATCCCAGAGGACTCCGGAGGCAGTTGCAGGGTACCGAAGGGCCCGAAGGGCTGCAGCCTCTGCCGTGAAAAGAGGCAAAGGCGGGTGTGGGAGAAGTTTGGAGAAGACATGGAGAAGGAGGCTTTCGGTCGGCACCAAAGTGCTTCTGGAAAACTGTTCGCCACCTCAGGAGGGGAAGCGGGAACCATCCAAGCTGTGTACAGTAAGGATGGGACACTGTTGACCTCAACTGAGGAGGTAATAGGGCGGTGGAAGGAGCATTTTGAGGAACTCCTGAATCCGACTAATACCCCTCTATGTTAGAGGCAGAGCTGGAGGATGACGGGGATTGTCGCCGATTTCCCGGGCGGAAGTCACTGATGTAGTCAAACAACTCCACAGTGGCAAAGCCCCCGGGATTGATGAGATCCGTCCAGAAATGCTCAAGGCTCTGGGTGTGGAGGGGCTGTCCTGGTTGACACGTCTCTTCAACATTGCGTGGAAGTCTGGAACAGTGCCAAAGGAGTGGCAGACTGGGGTGGTGGTTCCCCTTTTAAAGGGGACCAGAGGGGGTGTGCCAATTACAGGGTATCACACTTCTCAGCCTCCCTGGTAAAGTCTACTCCAAGGTGCTGGAAAGGAGGGTTCGGCCGATAGTCGAACCTCAGGTTGAGGAGGAACAATGCGGATTCCGTCCTGGTCGTGGAACAACGGACCAGCTCTTCACTCGCAAGGATCCTGGAGGGGCCTGGGAGTATGCTTAACCGGTCTACATGTGTTTTGTGGATTTGGAGAAGGGTATGACGCGGGTCCCCGCGGGGATACTGTGGGAGGTGCTGCGGGGGTATGGGGTGAGGGGCCTCTACTCAGGGCCATCCAATCTCTGTACGACCAAAGTGAGAGCTGTGTCCGGGTTCTCGGCAGTAAGTCGGACTCGTTTCAGGTGAGGGTTGGCCTCCGCCAGGGCTGCGCTTTGTCACCAATCCTGTTTGTAATATTTATGGACAGGATATCGGTGCGTAGTCGGGGTGGGGAGGGGTTGCAGTTCGGTGGGCTGGGGATCTCGCCGCTGCTTTTGCAGATGATGTGGTCCTGATGGCATCATCGGCCTGGCGACCTTCAGCACTCACTGGATCGGTTCGCAGCCGAGTGTGAAGCGGTTGGGATGAGGATCAGCACCTCTAAATCGGAGGCCATGGTTCTCAGCAGGAAACCGATGGAATGCCTTCTCCAGGTAGGGAATGAGTCCTTACCCCAAGTGAAGGAGTTCAAGTACCTTGGGGTTTTGTTCGCGAGTGAGGGGACAATGGAGCGGGAGATGGTGGGCGGAGAATCGGCGCAGGTGCGGTATTACATTCCATCTATCGCACCGTTGTGGAAAAGAGAGCTGAGCCAGAAGGCAAAGCTCTCGATCTACCGGTCAGTTTTCGTTCCTACCCTCACCTATGGTCATGAAGGCTGGGTCATGACCGAAGAAACGAGATCCAAGGGTACAAGCGGCCGAAATGGGTTTCCTCAGGAGGGTGGCTGGCGTCTCCCTTAGAGATAGGGTGAGAAGCTCAGTCATCCGTGAGGAGCTCGGAGTAGGCGCGCTGCTCGCTTGCGTCGAAGGAGCCAGTTGAGGTGGTTCGGGCATCTGGTAAGGATGCCCCCTGGGCGCCTCCCTAGGGAGGTGTTCCAGGCACGTCCAGCTGGGAGGAGGCCTCGGGGAAGACCCAGGACTAGGTGGAGGGATTATATCTCCAACCTGGCCTGGGAACGCCTCGGGATCCCCCAGTCGGAGCTGGTTAATGTTGCTTGGGAAAGGGAAGTTTGGGGTCCCCTGCTGGAGCTGCTCCCCCCGCGACCCGACACCGGATAAGCGGACGAAGATGGATGGAAGATGGATGGATGGACACACATGCATCCCGTACATGCGCCCGCGGCCACGTGCGTCGCTCCTCCTTGTGAATCCTAAATAGCGCGCCGAGCCGCAGAGCTGGATGGCATCGCAGGGTGTCCGGTGCCAGACTGGAACAAAGACCACTATAGGAGCCGTTAGGGCGGATACAACTGCCCACTGGCCTGGGACTGCACCATCCCTTTATCACTATTAGTATAGAAAGTAATATTCAGTTGGTTGTCATATACAATTTCACCGCTAGATGGGATAAATTCTTACACAATGTAGCTTCAAGTAATGCAGGCTACATTGCGTAACGTTACTTACGTAACATTCTTAACTAACGCCACGAACGTTAGTATTTTAACCCAAAATTACGATCTTCCTAAACCTAACCAAGTAGTTTTGTTGTCTAAACCTAACCAAGTAACATTAGTTTCGTTTAAATTCACAACGGGACTCCCAGAGCGTTAAAAAGTGACGCCAAGGGTTCAGGACGATGCTAACAGCGATCGTTACCATATGAATAGATAACGATGGCCTTCTGAACCTACTGGTAGATGTAGCAAGCCCCTTCTAACCAGTATTTACAGGCTGATAACGACTCAGTGGAATTCAGTGGAGCAATAACATTAGAAATGGGTGTACAATTAGTAAAAATTGAGAATATTAGCAGGATTACAATTTTAAAATGAAGAACGATATACTACCATGCACATACAAGTCTTACACAACACCACTCTGGTGTTGAATAAAGCCATAGCTTGCCAATTTATTATCATGGCCTCTAACGTTGGTGGAACACTGGGTGGAAATTTCACCATTATTTTGTATTTAAAGCAGAAAAGGGGAACAAGTTATTTGGTATTGAGGTAATCCAAAAGTAATGGAAAGTAACCAAGTTACCTTACTTTAATATTGTGATACTTATTAGGACACAAATTAAATTTTTTAACAGGTGATTAGTAATTGTATCAGAAAACATTTTTAAAGTAACCAAGCCAACCCTGGTTAAATATACTGTTTGCATTGTTATTCATTAAACTATCCAGCATTAAATAGAGTTGCAAGCTCCAACTCCACCTTGAACATTAAGTTAAGTAAATATAAGTACATTGGGCTGATATAATGGCTCTCTTTTCTCTTGAAGTAAACATTTTAATGCAGAATTTTTACTGTGCTGTATTAAATAGTTAATAGTTTTAGGACATAAACACTCACACACAGACAGAAACTATTTAAAGATAGATGCTTCTGATTAAAATCCTGATTCTTGACCCTACTGAACATTTTCATCATTTCATCTTTTAGGTATCACTATTATCAGTGAGGGCTTTGTGGCCAGGACATCAGCAGGCAGAGAGATAAGTGATGAACTGAGATAGGGGCCAGCTGACCTTCTCAGGCAGCAGTGGAGTCATCAGCACACAGAGCACACAAACCTGATGACTCAAACTGTCCAAATTGACTGACAGGTCAGTGAGTTCGGTGATTGGGTTTGAAGTGGAGGCTGCTCTGTACGCAGGGATGCAGGTACATGCGAAGGAGATACACAGGCATGCATGTACACAAAGATGCACATTCATTCATTCATACATGAGAAGACCACCGTGCTCCTGGAAAAATAATGCGGGGGCCACAGTGGAGGAGATTAGTTGGGATACATAGTGGGGATGGAAATGCTTCGTACAGTCACATCCGCCTGAGTGGTCACATATGGCCTGACCTGGAATGTGAGGTGCCCCCTTCCCAAGCCCACCCTTACACTAAGAATAAAAATATTTACAACAGAGCAGGAATGTAGTAATGCAAGGAGCACCCCACCACCACCAGATCCTCCACCCTCTAGCAGCGTGATATGCCCTACTCCCTGTGCAGCAGCGAGGCTCACAGTGTTGACAGATACAGATTCTAAATAGTTTCGACAGTGCAGGCAAACAATTTTCAGTCTCCTTGTTTACAACTTTATCTGTCATTCAAAGTTTTTCTGTGTCCTGAATCACTGCACATTCTGTGTGGTGTTGATTGAGCATTACAATTCTTGAGATCAAGCAGATTTTGATTTCATGAAATATAAAGACTTGTGAAACTGACAAACAAAGGTTTTATTTATTTGATGGGTCTCACAAACGCCCATAGATTATTGACTCTGGCCAAAAGGCAGGTCATTCCTATTGATAGAGATGATGGGGAAGGACTGGAGCTTGAGCTGGTAAGGAAGCAGATCTCGGTGAACTCGCTGACCTCCTCCTATACACACTAAGGCTGCTGTTTCCTCAGGATTTGGGTCAGGATTCCCTGGATGGAGAAGCGCCCTCCTTCCTCTTGGACAGAAACAAGCTAAAGGACTGGAAAGTGTTGGAGTAGAAGTAAGGCCATAGACTTGTTCCTTGGAAAAGGGAAATGTCGATAGGCAACAGCAATGTCACACACTCAAAAATGTGGCAACGTAAAATGTTTCCTCACAACAACAACCACTGTTGTGTTATCAGTGATTTTAGCATTGGATCATTCCTTTTGAAGAGATTAGTCAGTTGAGGCAGGGGTGACTGAGGTGAACTGCTGTTAGTGAGCATGCAGAGTTCTCAGAGAGAGTACAGTTAACAAAGGTCTGTGAACTAAGTGAACTACGTGATCTGGAAAACTCATGGTAGCACTCCATAAAAAATTAGGACAGCATCTCTGACTTTATATTGTGATAACTTATATAAATAAATAAATATTATCAACATAGGATAATATCTATGACATCGCCACATTGAGAAGCTGCTTTTGTCTGTCCTCCTGTCAGTTTGGCTGGCCCTTCTGCTTCTTGTGTTTCCAAAAATGCATTCAAACATCCCATAGACATACTCCTGCATTGTGAAATATAATAGACCATGTTTGTGCAGTAGAGAAGATCTAATTTGGAGGGACTGGCCCACAGACCAGAGTGAAATATCTCAACACATATTAGATGGATTGCCATTCAATTTTGAGTAGACATTCAGAGCCAGTCAGAGGATGAATCCTACGGGTGTACAGGGTGTGGTGATCCCCTGACTTTATATCGAGCACCACCATGAGGTCAAATTTTCCACTTATCCATTAAAAAGATGGATTAGCACAAAATTTGGTACAGATGTCTATGGTGCCCAGGCGATGTATACAAATGATTTTGGTGAACCTCTTATTTTTCCTCTTGCGACACTCTGAGGTTGACATATGACATTTGTCTTTTGTATAGATTTGGAATTTGGCTCAGAAATTTAAGTTATTTGCTGCTGTTGGCTGATTGGGGCAAATTTATTTTGTTGTACAATATGTATCATAGCAACTTTTTGGCCAAGACACAGGCGACATAAAGCAACATACCACAACGCCACAGTCAGGCTTCGTCGCCACTAGTTCTTTGCCGTCTGCTTGGTTTGTCAGCACCTTTACAGAGCCGCTAGCATCGCTGTAGACTCTTAGTCTTGTTTGAAGATAGCTAAAAAATGTTGCGCAAATCAATCATCACTCTAGATGTACTATAAAATATTTGGCCCGTTGTACCCTGAAATATATATTTTTTTTGTTAAAATGATTTGTACTTTTGCTTTTAATGTCAACGTTTGCTGTGTGTATATGGATTATATGTTCAGAGGGAAAGTGGGTCAGCAGTCACAATCTCTGAGAGGAGCTAACCGTCACTAGTTGATTGTTCTTGACTGTAACATATTTGTTCTGCTGGTTAGAGTGCAGAAACATCTTGAGAGAAACCGTCATAATCATACCATTCAAGGATTAGGCTACTAATCATTTTCACAAATTGTGAAAAAAAAAAAACAGTTGTACTCTTTGCCTTAAATGTAAGCAGAAGATAATGATATGATATCTCTTTCACTCTGTTCCTTCCTCTCTCTCATGGGCTAAAATATAAATTTCCTAAGTCGTATTAACTTCCACTGCTCACTTTTAATGCAAATTGTAACTGTTTATTTTTGCAAATGACAAGGGACTCATTGAATGCTTTCAATTAAGAGCAGTAGTTCATAAATGTATATTTTTAGACTATCATTCAGTCAGTCCGCTATTATCTGCTACGCGTTTTTTAATTTTTTTTTACAGAGGCTGAGTTTCCTTCTCTACATATTATATGCCTTGCTCCCTCGTATATATTGACATAGAAAATAAAAACACTGAAGAAATTGGACTCTAAAATCTAGAAACTATAAAGATAATTAAGTGATCAATCCCATGCACACTGTAAACATGAATGGAACAGAGTATATTCATCAGTTATTTCCCCCCAGCAAAATATAAGTTCAAAAACCATTGGGGTGTCCTCTCCCTGTTGTTACATGAATGTACAGTAGTCTACGTCACTAGATAGTTACTGGTCCAGTGAACTAAGACTGTAATTTGGGAGGATTGTACAATTAGGATATGTTCTTAAAATTGTACAATTCTCCCAAGTTATAGTCCCAGTTTACTGGACAACACATATTGTGTGCTAAGAATGCCAAAATACAATGCACATGGAAGTGGAAAAAACATGATCCTTATTGTTAAAGAATAATAAAAAAAATGAATCAACTAAAATAATTCAGGGTGCATTGGTCAACTATAGAAATGTACAGCCTTTGTATGTATTGCCCTTAGTAACAGACTTCATTTAAAACACATTTGAAATTGTATCTGCCTTTTCTAATTATCTCAACAACTGCCATAATATATTCATCAAACTTCTAACAACAATATGAACAGCAGTCTTCATACAGCAATATAACAGTAAAAATGACTGTCACATGAATAATTATAAAAAAGTAATGGTCACAACTTTAAATAATAACAGTACTTAAATGAACAGCAATGTGCACCTGTTGTATTTTAATGCAGGCTGATAACAATAGGTTAAAACCACTGCTGGGTGAACAGAAAGGCTCCAGGTTTAAATAAATCCTGGCTGTTAGCCTGGTCAGGAGCAGGCTACCTGGACAGAATAAATCTCCATGGTGATTTATGTGCCTATGCTTTCGTGAAACCGAGTCAAGGCTAAATTCATCCAGGATAACGGGGAAATCCTGGCTTAATCCCTTATTTTGGTTTTGTGAAACATCTCAGCAAAGTGAGTGTGCCCTACATGCAGTACAATAATGAATATAAGTGATTAGAAATATAAAAAAAGACTGCGGTGGAGTAGTACACAAATAAGGCTAAATTGGCTCCACATTGACAAACTCCAACATTAAAATGTTCTTACATGTATATATTAGTGATCAAAATAGAATCATATAATATTATTTAACTTAACACTAAATGGAGCCATTCTGTACATCGAGTTACTTTTAGATATTTTAAGTAAATTTTGCTCATAACACGTCTTTACCTTTAGTTAAGTAACATTTTAAATTCAGGACTTCTACATGTAATTTGAGTACTTTTAGACTGTGTTATTTCTTCTTTTTCTTTTACTTAAGTACAGGATCTGAGTACTTCATCCTCCACTGAAAATAGACTATGATTCCTCTGCAGTATGTCACCATGGATGCTATGGCCCCAAAGAACTTGTTGATTACATTGTTGGCACACTCTGGTACTCTTGGACCTCTTCACTGACCTGAGCCTCAGAGGTAAATTTTTCAAAGTTTTGACCCCCAGATACAGTGTACTCCCATGGCCCCATCAACTCATCGCACTGTCTCTGTTATCTTATCATTATAAACAGGAGCTCTTTGGTGGATGTCATCATGCTCTGATGTCCTGTCAGCTTGCCTGCAGGTGGGCATTCAAAGGAAGCCGTTCAAGGCAGAACATGGATAGGTTTGCCTCAAATTGCCTCATTTGAGCTTCATGGTGGTTATTGACCAAACAAAAAAACATCTTTCAGCTGGCCCTTATTGCCACTGAGCAGAACAATGAACCTATAAGAGCAGCCCAGTCTTCTAAAAATGTTGTTCCCATACAACTAAACTGCCTTCCTAATTACACTTAGAAGGAAACGTGTTTTTTCCGGTTTGTTTGTTTTGATGTATCACAAATATGTTTCTAATCAAAATCCACGGTTGGGAGGAAGTCAGGGTGGCCAAACAAATATGGAACTTTCACCCAGGAGACTGCTGTATGTGTCTCAAGAGAAACCAAAAGTAACTTACATACATAAGTTAGCTTACGTCACATACTTATCTTACTTTAAGTACGTAACATACTTAACTTACGTACGTAACTTAAGTTACTAACAAACAAAATTATTCCTTTAACTAAACATATAGGTTTATTTAAATTTACAAGAACCCTAAAGAAACACTTTTAACCACACAATTTAACCACATCTCTTCATTGACTTGATACTTCTTAGTAAATATAATAAAATTAAGTTATACTATGTAAATGCTCTGTATCGTATAAACTCATAATCAGTGACGCAATGTCTGAATGTGATATAACCATGCTGTAACCAAGAATGAAAAAGAATACTTAGATGCAGATGCAGAGTGGAAAAGGGTTCAGAAAACTTAATTTAGAGCCTTGTCTAGATACACAAAGTGCCCATAGCTTTGTTGACGCCAGATCTTACTAAAATGAGCAGAGTGGATCTAGACATCCATGCAGCACCAGTATACGGATCCTTCCTTCTTTGTGCCAATTGTTTGAAATTCCTATCAAACTTCATCTCTAGTCGAACGATGTAAACTGAGTGTTGTTTGGCACACAGCCCATCTTGATCATTATTTAATATTACATATTCATTAAAACTGCTGAGCTTCTGTTCTCCAGTTCATGTTGCTGTTTCACTCAGCCGTTCATTTTTTACCTTAAGCTCATAGCTATGTACTGATGGCCATCTGCTGCTTGTCAGCACTACATATTATTTGTATATTTCAATCCTAGAAGTTTTTGTGATTCTGAAATGTATAAGGTAATAATGCTTTGCTGTGAAGAAGATATACAGTATCTTACTGTATATCACATGGATTGCTAAGTTTTGAAGAATCGCGATTTACTATATACAATATCATCTCTGCTAGTACAGTACGTGTATTTTGTTAGTGAATGGTCAGATGGTGGCTGGTGTCATACACACTGGCCCATATCAACACATTCATGTAGATTCTGCATAATAGCTGGTGTGAGGGCTAGCTATCCTTTCGAGATTATTCAATTTCAGTGCCTAAACTATGCAAAAATGTCAAGTGATGATTTAGATCAGAAAATATGATGATATATGATCAAAGAATACTAAGAAGAATCCATCCATGATATGTGGCTGAAAGCTCCGGGAAAATTTCCAGTAAAAGAAGCTTGATCAAATTCAGTGTGATTTTTTTTATACTTGATAGTCAATACTTAATTGATTTTGGTCTAAATGCAAACAAGTTTTGTCGTTCAATACCTGGTCTTAGCTGGCTGGGCTAGGGAAACTGTTTATGTATAAGTCTGTTTCCCCATGAAATAGTGTTTCCCTTCTCTTTGAATAGTGTTTCCCATAATGCTGGTTTGGGTCTTATGTTAGTTAGAGATAGCTGATTAGGGTTGAGTTATGGTTAGGGGATACAGACCTTGACTATCTATCTAATGTGGTTTTGGGGGTGAAAAGTTACCATCCCCAATCTCTTCTTAGTGTATGTTTAATAGGAGTGACAAGGTCAGAGCCTATATGCCAAATAACTTATACCCCTTTTCCACCAAGGCAGAGCTGGTACTGGTTCGGAGCCAGAGCCTAGTTTCAAATCGGTTCTTTGGAGGCTCGTCAGTCGAACCAACTCCGAACCGGCACTAGCTCTAGCTCTGAACCAGCACCTGGTTCTTGTTGGTGGAAAAGGGGTATTAGTGCACATACAAATAAGTCAGTTCCACATGAGTGAACTGATGGGAACACTAATAATTCACCTCTACCACCTGCTCACATAAAAGAGATGGGGCTTCAATCCTCAATGCAGTGGGCTGCCAGTTCGACTCCGACCTGTGGCCCTTTGCTGCATGTCATTCCCCCTCTCTCTCTCCCTTTTCATGTCTTCAGCTGTCCTAAAATGCCCAGAAAATAATCTTAAAAAAACAACAACAAAGAGCAGAGATGGAGTAACCACTAAAGTTATCTTTCTTTTTTTAGAACGTTAAGAGATGTAAACAGTGTCAAGCAAAAGAGCATAACACCTCCTTGTTGGATAACAGTGTTGTTTACTACAGAATGATGGACAGTTCCGCATCTGTTACAACAATAACCAGAACACTGGGTTGCAGAGAAAAGCCCCTCACGCTTAATTCCAGGAAATGTGTGTGCGTTCATTCTTGCATGACATGTGGCATGTGTTACGTCTCATTCATGGAGAGAGAATGAGCAAACAGCGGAGCCTCAAAGGAGGTTTTTTGGGAACAAGCGAAGAAATGTGAACACCCCCTGCCACTCACCGGGTGAAAAACATTCCTAAGTGTACAGTTACAATATCAGGTTTCATTGGGAACAGAACTACATTGCTCAATGACGTAGTAAAAACAAGGAGAGAAACTCGGAAATGGGAATAAAAGCCATCAAAACAAGCATGTTGAGACACTGCAGTAGCTCAAATTAAACTCCCTCTTAGTGGAAAAGTGTGTTTGTGGGTTTTGTGTGTGAGAGGTTTTCACATGTGGGCAAAGATGAAGGCAGAATAAGTTATTACAACTACTTTTTCCATTGTAAAAATTAGTTGCACAAGCCATGTTTTGATCACTTTTCAAGCAGATTTATTGTACTTAATAGGCTAAATGCCGATGTACAGGATCTAGAATTTTGTGCTACGCCCCTGGCTAGTGGAAAGAAAAGAAACTAAAACAATGTATCCATAATTGCATAGGCAATACATATTTGCTTGCGTTTCTGTCTGCTCAGACAACCTAGGAAGCCATTTCGAGGCTGAGGCCGAGAAACACTCTCCAAAATCACAGTAAAAAGATTGACAGGTCTATGAGTGATTCTTACCAATGACGTTAGTCACAACTGCTTGTAAGAATATATAAAGTTCTTTATCTATTTAATACCGACATCAGCAGGAATGCGTGTGTTGTTTTTGTATTTCCAGATGGTGCTTAGGGCTCCACTAAGGCGAGAGCCAGCCCAGGTAGTTATACTTTATTTAGTCATGCTAGCGTCAGGACTCTATGGGTGGCAATGCTGGTCTGTTGGTCATAATATCTCAACAAATGCTGGATGGATTGCCATGAAATTTGGTGCAGACATTTATGAGGTTGAATGCTACTGACTTGTGCCACCACCACATTCACACTTGTGGTTGTCCTGACAACTGTTGGATGGATTAGCAGTAATTTTGATGCAGACTTTTATGTTCCCCCAGGGTGAAATTTCATGATCCCTTAACTTTTCATCCAACGCCATCTACATACTTTATACTTTATGATCCTGCAAAACTAATGACATTCCCATCTGCCTCAGCTGTACCTACTGTTTTGTGCAAATTAGCAAATGTTAGCATGCTAATAGGCTAAACTAGGATGGTGAACATTGTAAACATAAATCTGCTAAACATCAGCATGTAAGCATTGTCATTTTGAGCATGTTAGTATGCTGACGTTAGCATTTAGCTCAAAGTACTGTTGAACCTATAAATTCAACCTTACAGAGCCACTACTCACACTACTCTGTCTCAATTTACATACTTATGCTTGCTATTTTGAGTGTGTATACTCTGACGAGTATGGCAAAAAAAATGCAGTCCACTGACTCAGTGGTGAGAAAGGCAAGGCAGAGACTATTTCTGTCTGTCTTTCTGTATCTGTGTATCCCCTCAAATACTGAGGAGCCAGAGGACACTTCCCCTGTGTAATTTCCACCTTGCCAGGGGGCACACACAAGTAAAGAACAGTAGCCTACAAGCACATGCACATTTACATTGCAATTCACCATTAAAAAGAAGAAGAAAAAGAAGAAGTCAAATCTAGCTTTCTCAAAGTAATAGTTTGATATTATATATATTTGCATTTTTCATTAGAAAGACATTTTTATGTCCAATGATTTTAATTTTGTTGGCTTGGTATGATTAAAAAAACAAAACAAATACATATCTTTGAAAAGTAATATGTAGAAGAACCACACATGCAGATTCTACCATGTGTGCATGTGGCCTGTGCATGAATGCTGTATGTGATAATGCACCATTGCCAGGCTTTCTCCTCTTGTTTTTTTCCATGTCACTGTTTTCTTTCTATCATCTTCATTCATGTTTACAAAGTCTGATGTGGTTTCAACCAGCTCATCACTCAAGCTGGTTTTTACAACA
The DNA here is from genome assembly GCF_010015445.1 of Perca fluviatilis. Taxonomy (NCBI): domain Eukaryota; kingdom Metazoa; phylum Chordata; class Actinopteri; order Perciformes; family Percidae; genus Perca; species Perca fluviatilis. The sequence continues at coordinate 25,068,018 of NC_053115.1, forward strand.
TCTGTCTGGCTTTGGTGCCAGGGCACAGGCCGTGCCCATGCTGTGCGTGTTGATGTCGTAGACCAGAGCAACGAAGCCCTTAGGGCATCCAACCTGATCAAAAGAGGGTTTTTTAAATGCTGTTCAGTACGCTTGCCCAGGGCTAACCAAGTTGTTTTGGAAAACACGGCAGTATATTAACCTGTTTGTGTGTAAGGTAAGGAGGGCACGGAGACTCTGTTCGTTTATGAGCTGTGCAACTGACGTGATATATTCGTTGGAAAGGAGCCAACTTGTTGAGTTCAGAGGGGTCCTTGTGTACTCTGCTCTGAACTCTTACAACCTCTGTGTGTGTGTGTGTGTTTGTGTAAGGGGTTAAAGGGGAGGTAAGTAAATGAGTGAATGAGCTAAAAAACATGCACCGGTCGACCCCGCCTGTGCCAGGGGGGAAAGTGACACCACACTTATTTGCGCGGATGTGACAGTGATAACATGCAGTACCTCCCGCTTTGAAACACCATTTCCCCATAATAAACCCACCAGGAAAGAGCACATTTGTCTGAGTTAGCATGTTTCCTGTAGATGTTCACACAGGCGTTACAGGCAGTGGCCATTTATCCATCACGCATAATACATACAAGAGCTTATATTTTCTTTTCTTATTGCTTATATTACAGAAAAATAAAAACCCTCCCCATACTAGGGGTGTAATGATACATCAATATGAATCGATATATTGATTTAATTGTCAACAATCCAATATTATCAATACATGTCGTCATCTTAAAGACCTGTCTTTTAACTGGAAATTCCCACTTTATATTTATTCTTTTCAATAAAAAGAATAGGTTGTTTTTACTTTAAATGTCTGGAAGAGCTTGGTTATGAAATTGTCAAATCCTATTTTAGTTGCTTTTTGTAAATATATATAGATGTAACTGATTGTGTTAAATGGGTTTATTTATCATCTTGTATCAGTCGCAGTCCCCTGAATTGAATCGAATTGAAATTGTATCGTGGCAGACTTTGTGATATCAGTAAATATTGTATCATTGTCCAAAAAATAGAAATATCGTATTGTGATAAAAGGTGTGACACCACTACCCCACACCCACCAAAAGATCTTAAAATAATGAAGTCAATATTGTCACAGTAACACAATAAACAAACTAGCCTAGCACACACATACACAACAACTGTTTTAGACATCTTAAACTAAAAGAAAATATATAAAGACGCTGCACGCAAAACATGATGCCAAACAACACACTGTGTGCAACATATTCAAATAGAGACAAAGTGAGGTAAAGAGACAGTCAAGAGAGAAAGTGATTTTGTTTTCTTTTATTTACACTCATAATAATTTGATGAAAAGTTATTTGTTGATGAGAGTTTTATGAATTCATGCAGGCACACGATGGTCAGACTCAAACTGAGCAGGGGTCCCAAGATAAGTTTGAGGAGTCAAAACATAATTAATGGGATTAATATATATATATATATATATATATATAGTTATACAAAATGATCTTTTGATATGCTTATATGATATGATGTAGTACTATACTACCAATCTACCCACTAGTATATAAATAATCTAAAATTGGCACTGTGAAAGGAGCCATCCTGCATAATGAGTACTTTTACTTCTAATAATACTTCTTATCTGTACTTTTCCTTAAAGTGGCTATTCGTAACTTTCAATTTGTGTTGATTTTAGCGGCCGCTTTGGACAAAAGCGCCAGTGTTTTCACCACACCTGCTGTATTGCTGAGTTAGTTTTACCTGGAGGTCATATAGTTGCGATGAATGTTTTCTCATGATTCAGAAACAGTGCATATAGTAACTTTAAGTAACATTTTAAATTAAGGATTCATATACCATGGTATTTCTACTTTTCTTTAAGTAAAGGATCTAAGTACTTCCTTCAATGCTGCTCTTTTCAAAAGATATTTAATATGTTACATTAAAATAATTGGGCTTAAATGCCACATTGAAAACACAATTTATACACAGGTTATACCATGTGTCCTACAAACAAAACTGCCATTTATCATTGTTGTCCAGGGAGATCACTGTATGCCCTCAGGCCAGTCTTACAATGTGCCATTTAGGAGAACAAACCGCTACTCTCAGTCCATTTCTTCAGCCATCAGGCTACTACACTAAAAACGTGTGTGTGTGTGTGTGTGTGTGTGTGTGTGTGTGTGTGTGTGTGTGTGTGTGTGTGTGTGTGTGTGTGTGTGTGTGTGTGTGTGTGTGGGCAGTCATTTTAAATGGCCGTTACATTCTTTTAAATTCAGTTACTCATATGAACCATAACAAAATGGTTTACTGCAGCTCGTTATCCCCATGAAACCCATGCATCACTATGTTGCTCTGTTGCCTTTGACAGATACATTGCCTGTGAGTTTTGAAGTTGTCGTGTATGGACTGGGTGAGCTGCATATGAACTGCCATCTTGGGATATATAAAGTTGTCTGAATCTGATTCATCAGAGTCACTAGTCCTCTAAGATTAGCTTTTGATTACAGGGTAGACAAAGATTTCATTTGTGCGATAAATAATAGCTTTCATTTCATCTTTTTATTACCTTTATTTAACCAGGAGGAGAGATCTGGTCACAATGGCAGCATATAGTCCTATTAGGATGTGTGTCTTAATCAAGGGTTTCGTGGGAGCACAAGCTGGACATTGACTCTACTGATAAGTGGTGGAAAGAGGCTGTGGTGAGAACCCATGCAAGCTCTTCTTCTGCCCGACTTACAGTTCCAGGTCACAGGGTTCATTCACTTCTCTAAAGCCTGGCTCGCTGAAATAAATCCTGACGTAGAGGATATGCTTCTGTTACAAGCTTCTTTATTCAACTTAATGTTTTATTTGTGCTCGATCCTTTACAGTTTTCGGCAAGACTATTTGGGGATCATGTCTAAAACATTTAATCGTTGTGCATCACTAGGGACATTTTTTACTTTTTATTTTTTCGATCGTTTTGGCTTGGCATTTGGTTTTTGCATGGTATACATTTTGGCAAGGGTGTGTTTTGTTCTCTCGAATTTTGTAAGTTCAACCTCAGCATCATTCTATTACATCAGGCTTTCAATCAAGGGGCAAATACATGCTATTTTCCTGGTTTACACTCAGCTTATTGCTGCTGTATTATAGAGCACCGCAGTGTTTGATGCAATGAATCAAAATCAATGTTGTTGGTAATCATTAACATATCCCAGACTGTGAAAAAAATGAAACTCCACCTGGCATTTATTTATGTTAACAAACAGGCTTATAAAGAGTTAGAATTCTGAAAATGAATAAACATTTGGTAGTGATGGTCAGGACTGATGTTGGTGGAGAATAATAGAGTGTAATAAATAAAATGGAGAATAATAATATAGTATTTTATAGCAATTTTAGAAAGGGGACATTTTGTCCTCTAAGGTAAGATGAGGGAGGGTTTTTTATTTTTTTATTTGACACTGCTTTATTTGACATGTTGTTGCTAATCATTGACATTTCCCAGACTGTGAAAAAAATCCCCCTAGCATTTAGTATACGGAGAATAATTATATTTTTGAGGTTGTTTTTTTTATAACAGTGGCATTATGTCAACAAACGGGTTAAAGGGTTAGAATTCTGAAAATGAATGAATATTTGGTAGTGATGGTCAGAACTGAAGTTACCTAAAAGATTTAACTTGTGTGAGTGGCTTAAGCAGCTTTAGGAGGGGGACATGGGAGCAACTTTTTTAAAGGGATGCACAAGAGTTGAGCAGTTGCTCTGAGAGCCCGGTGCGTCGCATACAGACACCGAAAAGGTTCCTTGTGCGTTGTTGGTATCAGCCAATGTTGAAGTCAACCACCTAAACCGAGATCAAGTCATCACCAAGACCAGAGTGTATCGAGACCAAGACAAGACCAAGACTTTGAGGGGTTGAGACCGAGTCAAGACCGACCGGGACCAGTCCCACACTGCATGACACGATAAAATGTGGAAAATGCTAACCATAGGCACTCCTTAAATTGATCTGAAAGATCCGCCTTCCCATTAAAAAACACCCACAGAAAACAAATTAAGATTCTTCTTCATTCACGATTTGGCTGACATCCCCCAGACAGCCAGAGCTTCTTCAACCTATCTCCCGCACTTTCTTGAGAGTGCGTGTTTAGTTATTCTTATTGGTTGCATTTGAAGCAGGACGTTTTACATCCAATCACAGTAATGATATTAACACATAAATCAGACAATGCACAGGCAATTTAGTGATGTCCCTGCAGTTGTGGTCTTAAAATAAAATCCAGAGTCCTCTTTATCTGAGAACGAGACAAGGCCGAGTAAAAATGCGGTCGATTCCGAGACCTTCAAAAAGTGAGACCGCAAAGTGAGAGCAAGAACGATCTCGAGTACTACCACTGACCAAGCTGCTGTATTTGACGAGTTAGGAGTGAGAATGGGTTGCTAATTTGGATTCCCCAAAGACCGGAAACACATGCATTCAATTCCAAACGTTTAAACATTTTACATCTAAATTTGCCGTCTACAACTGGAAAAGATCAGATGTGAGCTCTGAGATATCCTTTGGGAAATGAAAACCTTTTATAACCTACTTCAGCTTACTAAACTTCTTACCACCAGACAGAAGTACATTTCCAGGATAATTGCCTGACATGAGCTACGTGCCGGCTGTCCCTCACCGTGCACTGTCTGTGTGTTGCTGTTCTCAAACTCCATTCGCTTCGGGAAACAACAACAAACAAGCTTCACCCTGAAAATGACAAGTTTTGAATCAAATTTGGATTGCGCAATAAGGTAGGCCTGCTTTGTTCTTTCGGGGAATGATTGTAAAGATTTACAAAGAATATGTTTGACGCATTTACTATCTAACTGGGACGTTTTTGGGACCGATTGGCGGGATTGCTATGGATGGAAGTACACACGGCTGTGTCCAGCTAATTTAAATAGCTCACATTAATGTATTGTGTGAACATTGTATGTGGCGTTTTCTTTTGCAGGGTGCAAATGTTCCACCAAAACAAGTTTCTTCCTGAGACCAATTTGGAGAGCCACCATCGCTACATCCAGAGCTTAGCGCCGCCCAAGACGATTGTGATTGATTTAAAGAAAGACTACCACCAGACTGAACCCACTGTCCCTCTATCTTATCAAATGATTCCCCCTCTTTTTGCTCTCTCTTTGTTTCTGGCTTGCTGTGTTTTATCATTACTCTACTGACAGGGAGAGTTTGTGTACCATTAACATTGTTCCAGTTCCTATGAGGGGAATATTGAAAAATAAATAAAACAGGGGAAATATTTGAATTATGCTTTTACTTCTCATTAGTAATACTTTGATCTGTATTTTAAGCATTATGGTGATGTGATCAGATGTCCGGTAATCCTGTATTCCTTAATAAATGTATTCAAACAAAAACATAAGCTCCATGTGTACAGTTGTTTGCGTGTGTGCAGGCTGACTCTTGTCCATGTCGGATGACTTTTTGGGGGCCAGCAGGGCCACAGAGTGACTGACCTCTCCACAGATGTTATTACACATAGATGAGGCCGCCCATCTGATCAATAACCCCTCACTGCGTAATCACACCGTGTGTGTGTGTGTGTGTTTGCCCTCTCTCTGTCTCCTTCCATCTCTCGTTCCAAACTTTGTTTTTGCTACTGTATTGTATTTAACCGTATCGATTTCTCCCTGAACCACCTCCTCAAGGTTTTCTGCAGTAGGACTCTGATCTGTAGCTGTAAACTTGTTGTGCTCTTTTTTTCTAAAATGCGGATAGAAAGATGAAAAACAAGCTAGAGTTTCTCGTCTCTGTTGCCTGAGCTGTCGATAATCAGAAGAATATTAAGAGCAGTTTAGCTGCTGGTAAAACTTTCTTGTAAACGTTGTGAGGTGTAGTTACTCTTAATAATGCATCAGTGACAGTTTATTGGGCGGTAAATATTATTTCACCGTAGCGGAAGTCATTTTCTCAGAAAGAGCACTGTAAAACTTTAATTGCCTCTGTTTAGCATTAAGTTAAGCCTCTGTGGGATTTAACTGCTGCCATTTGTGTTGAGTTACAGTGTGTAGCTGACAGTCCCAAACAAAGTGTGTTAAAGAGTTAGAAGTTCATTTTTTGTAGACATGTGGGGCTAGAAGAAATAAAAACCAGGAGTTCAGGAATAAAAAAAAAACTCAACTCAAGGGCTTTCGACTGGTCTTCACATGCTCTTCATCAGCAGATTGAGTTAGCTCATTTTAACATAGATGTTCAAACTTTCATCTCATCTCATCCATGGTGTTTTAAAAGTTAATATAAAATGCTTAGAAAAATAGACAGCTCCGGAACAAGGCGAGGTGAGTTGAATTGTATAGCCCCTTTCAACTACAAAGCAATTCATAGTGCTATACATAAAACAGAAGTAAAGGCATTAAGATGAAGTAAAACAACAAGATAGAAAGATACATATAACCAAGTGGACATTGAGTTGAAATTGTTCAGTTTGTGAGATTTGTGAGATTGTAGAGTTTTAACATCATGAAATACAATACAATACATGCAGTTTTCCATCAAATGTCTAATACATTTATAATTTTTGTTACATTTCATTCAGCATAATGAAAATGTTGTTTCGTGGTCAGCCATTCCTCTTCTTCTCTCTGGGAAATTGAGATAAAACAATGCAAAGGAACAATGTTAGAATAAATGGATTCAGGAACTTTTGCGCACTTTATTGACTAAATATATTTAATTTAAAATAGCCTAGATTAACTTTTTTGGCATTTTATTCTACAAACAATAAATGACAAAGCATAAACACGTTTTTAGAATTATTCTTTGGCAAATTTTTGGCAAAAAAATCCAAAGAAATCAATTTTTTACTTTACAGGTATTCAGATCATTTGTTAATGCACTCCAAATTGAGCTCAGGTATTTATTTGGATGATTCTTTATTCTGGTACACCTTCATTTTTATTATAATAAATTAGTAAAATGTGTTTTAGCTTTGTCATTATGAGTTTTTATATGTAGAATTAGTAATAATGTAATATGTAAGCTCTGGGGAAGAAGCTGTTCCGGAGTCTACTGTGCGTGTGCTGGGTGTTCTCAGTCTGCCTGTGGGGAGGGTGGTGAACACGGAGCGTCCGGGGTGTTAGGTTTCCTGCCTGGTGTTTGTGGCCTGTGTGAGAAGACGGCTTGAGTATAGTTCACTCAGGTTTGGTAGGGGGGAGCCAATTATTCTCTCAGCCGTCTTGACAACCCGCTGCAGGTCCTTTCTTTCTGCTGCAGTGCAGCTGGAGTGCCACACGGTGCAGCAGTATGTCAGGGTGCTCTCAATTGTGCAGCGATAAAAGCGAGTCAGAAGTTCCTGAGGGAGCCCATTGCGCATCAGGGTCCTCAGGAAGAACATCTTCTGCTGGGCTTTTCTTTTTTTTCTTTTTTTAAATGAACAGATCCATACATTTTTTTTGATTTTTACAGTGAATCAGTTTCAGTCATCTCTACAAAAACTCAGTCAAACTTGTTGAACTGGCCCTTTTCTAAACTGAATAATGCCTTATCAAGCTTTTGGTTCAAAGGGTCACAGGGTCAGAAAAACATTTTGTTCGTCCTGTTCATTTACGGTAAACCCCCCCCCCCCCTTCTCTATTAACGGCCTGCGGAGGAATTCAGAGACCTGCAGTCTGCTGCCTCCCAGGGAGCACACAGGAGATGTTCATCTGTTTATCATTAAAGGCTCAATCTGTCAAAATGACCTGATCAAATAACTATTACACATTTTGGCAGCTTTGTGTGTGTGTGTGTGTGTGTGTGTGTGTGTGTGTGTGTGTGTGTGTGTGTGTGTGTGTATGTGTGTGTGTGTGTGTGTGTGTGTCTGTGTGTGTGTGTGTGTGTGTGTGTGTGTGTGTGTGTGTGTGTGTGTGTGTGTGTGTGTGTGTGTGTGTGTGTGTGTGTGTTTTTTGTGTACTTGGGCATTTGTCCTTCAGTTTTGTGCAATTGGAGGATTTTTGCCAGGGCAACCAGCAGCTTGTTGTGAACCCACTGTTCCATTTGTTGGACACGTGTGCGCGTGTGTGTGTGTGTGTGTGTGTGTGTGTGTGTGTGTGTGTGTGGTTTTTATCTGTTGTGTTAAGTTAAGTTACTTTTAGTAATAGCTACTTTTACTTTGATACTTTAAGTATTTACCTTTTGCTGATCATTCTTCTGTAATTTTAAGGATTTTGAATCCAGGACTTGTATTTTTAGATTGTTGTATTAATACTTATACTTGAATAAAGGATCTGAGTACTTCTTCCACCACTGCAGTATACAGGTAGGTCACACTACATGTTTTATACTTTAATTTAATAATTGATGTGTGTTGAAAAGGAACCTGAGAGCAACTATAGGCCAGGGTCACATATAAAGATATAGTCCAGAGGCCCAGTGGTTCAGATGCCAGGTACTCTAACTACAAGGTCCCCAGTTCAAATTTGACAAATGGACCTTTGTTCATGTTCCCCTCTCTTGTCTTCTATCTATAGCTTCACTGTCACTGTCCAATAAAGGTGAAATGGCAAGAAAAAAACACATACAGGTCCTAGTCCATTTTATGTGGATAAAGAAATATCAGTATATAGGCTAATTGTACTGTACAGTCTTCAGTCAGAGAATAATAAAGATCTTGTTTCCTTCAGTATTACTTTGTCTTTCTTTAGCTGTCGTCATCAAGCATAGATAAGTGACAATGTCTATAAAAAGGCCCACAGGAGTGTTTCAAAGATTCCTAAAGTATCACATTTACATTACCCTCACAAACATCTCCAGGACAGAGTGAGGAGTGTCACTGCAATGTCCAAACCCAATATCCTTGAAACAAAACATCACAGGAGGACTAGATGCATGGACATGAGCAAGGTCCGCACATTTCATTTCTGCTTCTAATTCCATTTCCAATGTTTAAATTACTTAATTTGTTTGATGTAACTAACAGAAAATCTCTTTCATTATTGATTTTAAAAGCATCAATAAATAAATCATCAGATTAAATGACGTGATGTCTCTCCTCTAGATGGGACCATTTTATTCCACTCCATTGTGGTAATGTTGAGGGTTTGCAGACGCACAAACCACAGTCAATTCCTGCATTCAATATTTTACTTCAGAAAAAGTACAAAAGCATGGGATCAAGATGTACTTAAAGTAACAAAGGTAAAAGTACTCATTTTGCAGACTGGCCCATTTTTAGAATAATGTATATTATTTTATTGGATTATAGTCATTGACAGATTAAAGTATGACTTTAATGTTGCAGCTGGTAAAGTTGGGTCTAATTTTAACTACTTTATATACTGCTGTGTAAAATATGCTAATATTTCATGTTTTATTTGTTAATAATATTTTGTATTAATAATCTAACTAAATGTATAAATAGATGTAGTGGAAGTAAAATATTTGCCTCTGAATTGTAGTGGAGTAGAAGTATAAAGTAGCAGAGAATGGAAAGACTCAAGTAAAGTACAAGTACCTTAAAATTGTACTTAAGTACGTGAGTAAATGCACTCTGTAACTTTTCACCACTGCATATTGCTGTTTTCCAGCTTTTTTTTTTTTACAGTTTTTAGCTTTTTTTGTTATGATCTTCCCTTTGAGGAAGGCTTTATATGCATCTAATAGTATAACAGAGTTGATTTATCCATCTGAACAAGGGGAGAGAGAAAGAGCGGATGAATGTTCGCTTAAGTTCGTGGAGCAGACTGCTCTTCAGAGTTGTGTAATTACGGCTTCATGACAATTTAGTAATGGCGGGCCGCCGATAATAAATGTATATAGCGGAATGCTACATTTATTTACCCGCCACCGTGGCTGGTAGGTTGAGCAAATTCACTAAAATCACAAAATGACCCGCATTTGGCAGGTGATGGGTGCTAATTTCCATCCCTATTCATATGTAAGCTTGGATACAATTAGCAGATTTCCAAATGTTTAACCACAGTAGTAGGAAGCAGTTTGACACACCAGCCGACTCTATAAGCATCATATTGATATCTAATTATTTGGGATGTTGAGTTGAAGACATATCCTCCCAATTTAATACAGTTTTCTTAACGAAAACATTACATTTGTTTTGTTATCTTTTTTCTTTCATTTTTGTTTGACAAACATGCTCAGCATTTCTCACATAAAACCAACTAAAATCTACAGTCACATTTCATCAAACGTTAAATTGAATTGCCTTATATATATTCGGTACATATTTACATTCTGTTTTTATTTGTCATATAAGTTTTATTTTATTTTTCACTTAATAAAGAGCTTTTTCTTTTTGTAACCTTTATTGTAACATATGTTTCCATGTTTATGCTGTTCACGCTGCTAACATCATTGCTTCTTCTTGTGTGATCCTTTTTTTGGTTTTGTCCAGCCTTAAATGGTTGGAGTTTTTTGTCCTTTTCATAGGTATTTGGAATTTAAAGTAACTTGTTTTTTTGTGTTAATTCATTAGTAAACTACATAAATAGTTTATTATTAATAATGATCCGAAGATGTATCTCTGGCATATCTGTAAAAGTACAGTGGTAAAAACAATTTCTCCCTCTTTGGATAATATCACACAGTGTACACATGCTGTGTGTTGACTCACATGCAAGGTCTTTAACAGTAACAACCTTGATTTGTTTGTCCCTTCAGCCTCTCCAACAACTGACACAGATTCAGTATTGCCATGTTGTTTGGCTTTTTCACAAGTGTTGAACTCAAAGCCTTTGACGGACATATAGAGCACACAAAAACACTGCCAAGTGTTATAACACAGGCAGGAGTATCTCTGGTTTCTCAATCACACTCTTTGCTTTGGAGAGCTGCCAAGTGTCATTTACCTGAAATGTGTGTTGAGGTGAACTCATAAACAAGTGTCATGTGTTGGTTTTGTGGGTACAAGGATGTGAAGAAGAGGGAGTTGGAAGATCAGAGAGATGAACTGGAGAGTCACTAAGAAAAAGTTTTCTATTGTGTGCCCAGGTGGAGAAAGTAAACACTCTACTAACAGATTGGCCAAGGCCACGTCCTATCTCGCAATGTTAACGAAAGTGAAAAATAATTTGTGTATCTTCCCCCGTGATTTGGATCTGCTCCAAAATGTAATGGGTTCTTCCTTGGCCCGTTACACCCTTCCACCAAGTTTCATGAACTCAAACAGTCAAACAAACTGAACTGAAAACATAACCTTCTTGGTGAAGATAGACATTTATCGAGTGGCCACTGAGTCTATACATCTGTACGTAATTAAGTGTCCTTTTTACACTCAGACCTAAAGAAGTATGTGACTATCACTGTTTTTCTCGCCCACTTCAATCCAGTGAAAAGATCTTAGAGAAGAAGAAAAAGGAAAATGGAAATCTCTCATGTGAAATAAACAAATTTAGCAGAAAATATTTATGATCATGTAGGGTTAGTGTACTCGAGATCGGTCTTGGTCTCAAGACCGTTCTTAAGACCCACTTTTGAAGGTCTCAGTCTCATCTCGGAATCAACCACGTCTCGTCTCGGATGAAGAAGATTGACCACAACTGCAGGGATTTCGCTAAATTGCCTGTGCATTGTCTGATTCATGCCTATGTGTTAACACTTGCAAATGCAACAAATAACTTGACTCATATCTATTTTGACATTTGTTACCGTAAACCACCCTCTCCCTGCCACCTTTACACACACTCCCAAGAAAGTGAATGCAGGAGACAGGAGAAGAACCTCTGGCTGTCTAACACAAATCTGGTCTTGGTCTTGTCTTGGTCTCGCCCTGCCTTGGTCTTGGTCTTGACTCGGTCTCAAACCCTAAAAGTCTCGGTCGAGTTTGCCATTACGGGCGCAGCCATCCTGGTTGCGGATGTGACGATTTTAGACGAGAGGGAGGAGTGAGGTAGGAGCCCTTACACTCTACGTTACGTTACACACTTTCACTGGCAATCACATCATAGCCACGCCCTAAAACACCCCCTGCTTTATCAAATCAACAAGACCATTATTCAAAAAATTAACAGCATCAAAATGTTTATTGAGGTAATAAATCAAGTGAGAAGTGGGTCACTTTCTCATAGACTTCTACAGAAACCGACCTCCTCTTGCAACTGCACGTGTCGCCCCCTGCTGGAATTCAGATAGAATGCAGGTTTAAGGCACTTCTGCATTTGCAGCACTTCGCCGAACTGGATGCTTTCTCCATTAATATTATACAGTCTATGGTCTCAACCACAACACTGGTAGGCTGATATAAAGAAAACAATTTTTTTTGCATGGCGTTTAAAGTAAAAGCAACAAAATGAATGAAAAATTTGAACTACAAATGAAACATGAATTAAAAGTCTGACTGGATCATATCAGGGGTTAATAATAATAGAAGTTATTACAGCACAGTTATGTTGTTTCAATGGAGCCAGCAGCTATCTGTGCTGCTGAGTGACTTGTTGACTGAGCAGTAAAAAAACAATATGGTGTGCGTGTGTGTGTGTGTGTGTGTGTGTGTGTGTGTGCGCGCGTGTGGAATCTGTAGTATTCAGATCCATTACTTAAGTAGCAATACTACGGTATTGAAAATGTAGCATTGTCACCAAAATGTACTTAAAGTATCAAATGGCTAGATGACTAAATGGGACTAATTTTAACTGTTTTATACAGCGCTGGGTATTTTATGCTAAAACATTGTGTCATATTTTATGAACAGGTCCTTATAAACTGAACTTTATAAGATCATAATATCTTTAGTGTGTAAAATCATCATTAGTAACGTAACTATTAACTGTAGCTTTCAAATAAATGTAGTGGACTAGAAAAGTAAAATGGCATAAAATGTGAGTACTCAAGTAAAGTAGCTAAAAAGATTCATTATACATACATCCCTATAATCTAAAAATCTTTATTTGACTAATTGTACTTACTACCTATATGCTATACTGACATTGTCTGGTGTGGTTTTGTTTTTGTTTGTTTTTCTGGGAATGTTTTTGGTTAATACAGCTATTGAAGCAGCTTCCTTTCTTCACATCGTCCCCATTCCGTTCACCTACAGTAAGATGTCTGTCCTGTTGGATGAAACACATCTGGAGGAATCCCATACAGTATACACATGGGAAGCGCATGCCCACACAGTGCCTCCAACTTCCTGTCAATATTGATTCATGTTTCTAGTCCACACATTACAGCAAAGTAATACGTGTCTAAAGCTATAATGTTTTGGATTCCAAACATCTGGCACCTCTCAGTGGCAGAATAAAAAGCACACACACTGTGGCAGACATAGTGACTGCATTTACATGGACACTAGTCTCCTGTCTTGATGAATCATATCATATGAAGACAGACCCTCGGTGATGTGGACACCAAGGTAGCCTACTTTTACTCGTTGGCATAACAGTAAACTTATTATATATTGTATAGCAGTGTTTAAAAAGCAGTTGTTTTGATGGTGATCATAAATAATGTTTACCAGGGACTTAACAGATGTTAGTGATGACACAAAATTATGATAAGTGTCCAAAATCTCAATTTGCTGCACACTATTGAGTAAGCTAATGAAGCTCAGCGCAAATTCCTTCAGGAAGACTTCTATTAACTTTAATCACCTCTACTCTTCCTAAAACTATTCAGCTGTTTAGAGGCGTTCACTTTTCAGTAAACCAACCAGAATTGGCCACGAAATTCGTGATCCAATCACAGCATGACATACTGCTTTAAATGTCTTCTCTTGCTATCAGCTGTCTTTTCAGGCAAACGTGCAACCCTCCTCCTCCCCTTCCACCTCTGGTCATCATCCACCACGGCATCCTGAGTCCCCTTCCGGCAGACCGCTCCTTTGTTTGGTTTTCGGGTTTCCTTCTCCATCATCACCAGTGTCTAGACTCCATCGGGGCGATATGTCTTGGCTTCTCTACCCCTTTAAAATGATTTTATAACGATGGAGTCTAATCTCCAATGACTCTATTACATTTCATATTATGCATATGTACAATAAATCTTTGCATATCTGCAACAAAGTCTCTCCTGACTGAATTGTATAGGGAGTAGTCAATAATTGAACATGGAGGTACTCTATAAGTGATGAGTGAAAGACTGTGTTTGACTGTCTTTGACCCTGTTAGTTTTGTTGCACCTGTTTGTGTAGGAGAAACACCTTTGTCATTCATATTGGTTTAGGTTTTGTGACTTCCTGTAATACCAGCAGAGCTTTACCCAACTTCAACCTCAGCAGAAGTCTGATCAACCCCAATATGCACACATGCGCATGATGTGAGTGTTGTGTGTTAAAGCTAAACATACAGCGGTGTAAAACCTTTGGGGTGGATTTATTTCTTGCATGTTTTTGTGTGAAAACAGTTAAATGTGATCAATCATTTGTGAAATCAAATCACAGTATTTGAAACTAGTATTTTTGTAGTACCCCCCACTACAGTATTAGTAATAGTACTACAATAAACAATCAGTGATTGATGTTGGTCCAGTAAACTTATTGTGAAACCAACATTCAGGTTACATTCATGTTTGTGAGACGAAGATAATGGCTTCAGTAAAGTATTATCGAAGCAACAGCGTAAATCACTGATACAGATGAACATAACAGGAACATAACAGTAGCTGATCAGGATTATTTCAGGTCTACAGATGTTTTTCCAACTGTAAAACCGTCACCTTGGCCAGCATTACAAACCAAACAGAAGCCTGTGTTTTGGTGTGTGAGAGGACGTGGCTGAACCCCAGTTTCTTGTACAGGGCCACAGCAGCGGTCTGCATGGAGGTGGTCTCCAGCACCACCCTGGAGAAGCCTCGTTCCTTACAGAAGTCAATCACAGTCTGAGCCATCCTGAAGCCCAGGCCTACCCGTCTGCACGATGGTGAGATGATCATCCTGAACAGTTCCCCATGTCTTTCTTTCCCACTTTGTTTGGCCACTACAGCCACCATACCCATGATCTGGGCCCTCCCATCAACCTCAGCCTCTGCCACCCAGAAACAGTCATCCGGTCTGCTCAGATAGTTCCCAGGGATGTCCTGCATTTCTGTCCGGAGTTTCTCCCTGACATAGCTGGCATATAACTCATGACAGCAGTAGTAGACAAGGCCCACCCAGGCTCCCGGTAACACCACAGCCCCCAACACGGAGCCGAGCAGGTAGCCAGTGACACACAGAGCCAGGGTGATGGCGAGGTAGAGAGGGCTGGTCATGGCGTTGTGAAAACATGGACGGATGTGCTCCCGGATGCCGATGCTGAACAGGGCGAGCACTGTGTCCTTGTCTGAGGGACGGTACCGGCGGATCACCAGCTGCATGACCAGAAGGAACTAGAGGGAAATAAAATAAAGGATTCACATGTTACATCTTACAATAAGTTATTGGGAGTGTGTTCATTCATTTTGGGGGGGCCAGATGTTGCTGCACAAATTTGCATCTGTGTCACTCACTGAAGCCTGTGTTTATAGTATTGGTTTATCTGAGTAAGACACTGTATGTGTAAAATGTATAAACATGTTTAAAATTACCTGAACTAATCAAAAAATAAAAATTGAATGAGTAAGATGTGCAGGGTGCGAACAACGGGGGAGCTAGTTTTATATTTTCTCTATATCGCCCAGCCCTACTTAGCTGCTACGTAGCTGTTATGTATCTTTGTAAATCGCAAGGGCACGAAAAGTGGGCTCCCCCAAAGGCCACGGTATAATTCGAACACTGAAGATGTGAACATGGAAACAGCTTGACATAAGTGCATTCATGTAGTTTATTTGTATGACAGAAAATGTATTACCTATTTAAGTCAAATATCAAGTAAAAATACTAAAACATTCACTAGTTCCAGCTTATCAAATGTAAGGATTTACTCCTTTTCTCTTCGTTATTTCCAATTGAGTATTTTCGGATCAGAAACAGAACAAGATTTATGAAGAGTTCAGTTTGGGTTCTGGGAAATTAGAATGAACATGTTTGGCTATTTTCTGGCATTTTTTTTTTTTTAGACTAAACAAGTAATCCATTTGTCAAAACATTAGCACTAGATTAACAGATCAACGTAATAATCGTTATAATCTAATTATTTGTCACAGCTGTTTTGCTTCCATGCTGTGTATGAGAATCATCTTTCAAATACCAACTTCATGACAGCCGTTTCCTGATTCTACTTGCAGTTTTCGACAACATGTAATAAACCCGCTGCCAGTGTTATTATTAAGAAAGAACTGTAGGCCTACAGACAACTAGCCTACAGTTTCTATTAGTTCTTCCAGTGTTATAAACAGTAGCTGTGCTTGCCTGAACTGTTAGCCGACTGATAACAGGGCCACAACTGTAAAGGCACCACATGATAACCAGATAAAGAGCTCACATGATTCATCACAGATACTTTGCTCAGACTCTGTCGGAAACCCCGTTACTTTAAATTTCTACCGTTGAGCTCACGTTACAAAATAGCCTACAAGCCTGCAATTAATTATCTTGTGTGTTTTAGAAACAACTTCGTATCGTTGTACTAACCATAGACTGTAAATAACTAGTGCAGTGTCCGTTCAAAACGTGGCTGTTGCTTGGCCTCCGGTATTGCTGATTGCAGTTTGAACCGCTCATCCAAATAACATCACACTCGACACAGCGCTTTCTAAAATCTAACTAATCCGCTGTCTCTTTCTTTATCCGTTCTTCAATGAAAGTTTCTAGAGTATATTATGCGACTTTGAGTTTTCTAGGATGGCGAAGGCATGTCCCGCCTTAGTATGCCTTACTATGCCTCTGATTGGCTTACCCTAATATTCTTAATCCAACCCTAAATAATCTCACTCCGAATGCCTTCCCTAACCAATCCAAACAACAGAGGCGACTAGTAGCCTGGGCTACCAGGGCGGGACATTCCTTCGCAGTTATCGATTAATCATTCATTCATTCAGTAATTTTTAAGCAGAATATGGGAAAGCTTAACAATGGAGCTAAAAGCAACAGGCATCTAAAATAGCCTACATATTTGGAAGTGCAGTAAGTAGGCTACAGCAGGCCTACAAAAGTATGAGGTAACTAGGCTATGCAAAGCCTTGTCCACCTTTGTTGTGGTTTAAATAGGCTACTGTAATGTGGTCAAACGTGGCTTGTTCACAGGGTTGCATACCTGTGAACAATGTAACACCCTCCACTGTAAAACTGTGTCTAGCAGAGTTGCTGCGTCTCCATATCTAATGAAAATATTTCCACTGAAACTGATAACAATTCACAAAAGAACAAACATACAGTAAGAGGCAGGTTTCAAAAGAAAAAGTTAAAGTGATGGTTCAGAGTAATTCACCCTAGGGTCCTTTGCACCATGACCTCGAGCCAAACACCCCCCCAGAAGCTTTTTTCACCTGGGTCTAACACTGGGCGAGTTAGCGTAGAGTAGCGTTAGCCGCTGAGTATCTTAGCGCGGGTCTAATGGACCCACGCTTGTATCTCTTAAATGACCCCACTAATAATGCCCAAAATGATACCAAAGGTCTACACTAGTATATATAGGTTATGCTCTCATAAAACGATGGATTGGAAAGTTTGTAAGTACACCAGAAGTTTATGAACACTTGCCTGCTCTCTGTTGCTGCTGCTGCTACCTGCAGTTAGACGAGTGCTTAGGGCCGTCTATAAATTACTACACCGAAAAGAGATACAACAAAAATATGTATTAATTTAATGATTAAATAAGGTAATGTCTCCAAACTTACCTCAATTATTACTTGTCTCCTGCTAGTTATATTACAGCACTTACTTTAAAAAATAAGTTAAATAAAAAAATATTTTTGTTGCATCTCTTTTCGGTGTTGTAATTTGTAGATGTCCCTAAGCACTCGTCTCACAGCAGCAACAACAACAGCAGAGAGCAGAAGCCAGCAGGCAAGTGTTATTTACATAAACTTCTGGTGTACTTACAAACTTTCCAATCCATCGTTTTATGAGTGCATAACCTATATATACTAGTGTAGACCTTTGGTATCATTTCGGGCATTATTAGTGGGGTCATTTAAGAGATACAAACGTGGGTCCATTAGCCCCGCGCTAAGCTATTCAGCGGCTAACGCTACTCTACGCTAACTCGCCCAATGTTAGACCCAGGTGAAAAAAGCTTCTGGGGGGGTGTTTGGCTCGAGGTCATGGTGCAAAGGACCCTAGGGTGAATTACTCCGAACCATCACTTTAAAGGTCCAATATGTAATATTTGTACTGTAATAAATCCAAAAATGACACCAATGCCTCATCAGATATTAAGGAAACATGTTAAACTGAAATACTATCTTTTCGGACAACAATGCTAATGTCAGTATTTTTTCTTTTTGAAATTTACATTCCGTGACGGAATTTCTGTTTATGTTTTGATCTGTGTGTTGTTATCAACTGCCCAGTTTGACAGCTAGGCCGGGTTGCCAGAAAAGTGTCTAGCAACATTGTTGTGAATGCTGCGGTCTCAGCCTGGCAACCCCCGTGAACTTCGAGTCTGGGCAGGAGGGGGCGGGGGAAACGACTCTCTAGTATTTTGAATTGGTAGTGCAGTAACTATTTTAACCGCTAGCTGCCAGTATTACACACAATATTACACATTGCACCTTTAATTCTCATCCCAGTAAACTGGAGTGAGAGGTAATCTACCACCATACACTATGTGAAGATTAAACAGACTGGCACTTCTCTATTATGACTTAGATAGAATGACTGGACAATGCACTTCCTTGGGTCCTCAGCATACACCCACCAAGTGTGAAGTCGATCAGATGAACAACTGTCGAGAAAATCGAAGGAGAGATAGACATACAGACAGAGACTCCTTCAATGTTAGTTAGATTTAATTCTCTGCAAAACACACTCATGCTTTATTAATTTGTCTGCTAGCTACATTATAACATAACTTAAAAAGATTGACACTCTGTTAACTTACGTTACTCAGACAACTTGTGTAACTGGTCCTTGCTGGGGATCAGGACAGTCCAACATAGAGGCTCAAATGAATGAACATGAGAGGAAACACGATGACGAGCCTTTTTGAAAGTTAACTTTACCAGGGTGAAGTTCATGTAATGACGGCGTTGACAAAGAAGTGATCCTTAAAGACATTTTTTTATTTTTATGTCGGGTCGAAGTACAGTGAAAGAGTAGATAACGCCACTTGCAGAGTCTGTGCAGAAATGTTAATAATTGTGGGGACACCTTGCAAACCACTATATATAGGCCTATTCCCACCCATTTTGAATGTTATCACTCCATCATATCTACAGTATGGTAATGATAAACAACTGATAATTCCCATTCAATCAGATGATAACATGCATAACTTTTATACGGAAAAAAAGGTATGTAAAGTGGCATTCCTTCCAGTCTGGTTGATTTTGAATTTCTATTTAAGTGAACAATGGAATTGTGCTGAGAGTTTAGCAGTCTGGAGAAGAAAAAGAATGAATCTCATTTTATTTGTTTTACTTGTTGATACATGAGCTTCAAGTCTTCAGATTTCTGTGCATAGTTCTATGTTTTTTTGTGTATAGGCCTACAATTGAGAAAAACTGTAATACTTGCATCAGTAGGCCATGGGCTCATTCGCCATTGTGTTACCTCCTTCTGCGATGGAAAGTGACTCAAGAGACATTTATTTAAATAAAAATCTTCGAGATTTCCATGTATTTTTATTATAAGGCAGGTAAATGGTGCTATATAAATACTGTAAAAGTATCAAAAACGCTCAATCCACAGAGAAATGCCGCCTGGACTTCTGTCTAGTTGTGATGTACTATACTATATATAGGTAGAAGGTGCCCCTACAGTGTCCTTACAGTCATTGCCCGGCTGCAATGACGGAAGGCCCAGAAACGCCCACCAATCAGAGTAGATTGGGCTTTTTTGGGAGGGGGGGTGCTTAAAGAGTGCTAAAACCGAGTGTTTCTGACAGAGGGGGAATACAGGTATATTCATGCTGACAGTATGTGAGAAAAATGTTTTTTCAACATTAAAGCATGTAAACATGTTCTAGTAGAAACCCAAAATACAAGTAGACTGAAAATAAGCATAATATAGGACCTTTAAAATATCAAAACCTACTCAAAAGGCCGAAAAAAATGCTCCTGTGACTGTTATATATAGACAAGTCTCTGAGCTAAAATCCAATTCAAATCTCAAGTCTTTGTGAGTGTTGTATCACCTGCTGCGTTCCATCCAGGCTGCTCAGAACACTGCATAGCTATATATAAGGATATCAAAGCATTGCAGCCAGCGGGATGTAAATGATTACGTAAATCTACTACCACATGTTTTCTCATTTATCTTTTCATAACATCTAGCGACAGTCTAAGTTAACCTCCCCTAGGTCGTGGCTAAAGCAAGAAGCAAGCTAACGTTAGATGGCCAATGCTGAGCTAAACATGTTTGCTAATCTATCAAGGTGCATTTTCAGGTGCCCTATAAAATGAGATGTGGTTGAGCCAGAATCCTTTATCTCGATACCATATTTTTGATCATTGATATTTTGCATTCAATTCAATTCAATTTTATTTATAGTATCAAATCATAACAAGAGTTATCTCGAGAGACTTTACAGATAGAGTAGGTCTAGACCACACTCTATAATTTCCAAAGCCCCAACAATTCAAGTAATTCCCTCAAGAGCAAGCATTAGCAGTGGCTATAGCGACAGTGGTGAGGAAAAACTCCCTTTTAGGAAGAAACCTCGGCAGACCCAGACTCTTGGTAGTCGGTGTCTGACGGGGCCAGTTTGGGGTGTGATGAACAGTGGCAATAATAGTCATAATAAAGATAATGGAACAGTGACTACAATGGTAATCGTTGTAGTTCATGTCATAGTAGGTCACAGCAGGGCGTTACGGGATGTATCGTGGCACAGCAGAGCATGGGTGGGCGCAGTGGACGTGGCAGGACGCAGCAGGACGTAGCCGGACATTGCAGGGAATCGCAGAGCTACATGCTCCCCAGAGCTAGGTTAGTAACAAGCATTTCTGGGACAAGGATGCACAAAAAAGGAAACAAATGAAAAGAGAGCAGCTCAGTGTGTCATAGGAAGGAAGGAACTTCCCCGGCAGTCTAGAATTATAATAGCATAACTAAGAGAGGCAGAACTTCTTTTGTGTGGGCCTTGTTGTATGAAGTTTTAAAGCCAAAGCTTCTGATGAATGGCACAGTGGCTGCCGGCGCAGTCGACATGTTTGTTGTCCTCTCTCACATGTGTCGCAGCAGATACGATACGTATTACGAGCAGGGTGCGAACTACGGGGGAGCTAGGGCTCCCATTAATAAGACACGGGCTGCCCTGAAAACGTGATTTGTGAAATTTTGGGGGATCTCTAAAAATATTAACAGTGTGTCATTTTGACGTGCAATTTCAGTTTTGTGTAAGGTGATCATCGTGGATTATTATGTGTAAAATTGCAAAAATATAATTCATTCACGCATGACGGCGATTTAAACCTAATTCATTTCAAAAAAGATAACTATACAAGATATTCTTGTCTTGAAGCTAAAACGGGGGAGACCGTTTCCCCTGTAGGGAGATCACGAAGTAAAACCTAAGTGTTGCTCCTCCAAAAGGCCTCAGGCAATACTATAAGTCTGCACACACTGTGGACCCAGCACTTTGTTCAAATGGACACAGCACTTTGTTCAAATGCTAACACACGTGGCAAAAGGGTTAAGGATGGAAGCAGGGGGTGTGTTGCTTAGGCCTAATTGAACGGAGGAATTATGGTATTCTTTGATAGCCTGAGTAACTTTAACCGTTGTTCATGTGAAATCTCAAAGACAGCCTGATGCTTTGTTTATAGACTAGGCTATTTGTGGGTGGCTGTTTGACCTATCAATTCCTGTCAGTAAAGTATAATAGGGTAAATCCTGTATAGTGCATACACTTGTAGCTGTTATGTATCTTTGTAAGTCATTGTAAGTCACACAAGCGCACGAAAAGTGGACTCCCCCAAAGGCCACGGTATAATTTAAAAAATTTTAAATCATTTTATTAGCCTCTTATTTCATTATTTGTCCTCTTTGGCTTATTTACAGTTCATGGTCCTCTGACGTCTGACTGGTTTGTCGCCCAGTCCCTCCTGCACGGTCTGGCGCATAGCGCAGCCACTTTTGCACAGCTTGGGCAAAAGTAAATTGGGTGATGGCGGCTGTCCCCATCTGCTTTCTAAGAGCATCTAAAACAGAAAATACAAGCACAATGCAAAAAATTAGCCTTTAAGTTAAACAGAACACCCACATTTATGCAAACTTGGAAACAAATTCAGTATCCTAGGCCTAGGATTTTTCAATGATCGGATAAGGCAATTTGTCCAGTGTTGTAGGCTAGCCTATCATGTTTTCCCTACATTCAAAGCACTTTTCAAAATTGCCCAAGACTATGTGCATTGGTTTATTTGAATTACAGTAAAGGAAAAAAAATTTCTGAGGCCAAGTGTTTTGAAAAAACTCATGTTTTTTTGTTGTTCTGGCTGGGTGGTGGGGGGATAATGTCATGGTGACGGCAATGTAGACTAACAATGCAGCCTGGACTACTGACACTCGTAACAGCAACACACACGCGGGCTGCCTGCTGCCTCCGGCTGTCTAACGAGCCACACACTCAGTAGGCTTGGCTGAACTACGAACTTTTGTTTCGGACGGCTGTTGAATTCTTGGACAAAACGGAGACGGATATTTCTTTAAAGATTTTACTTAAATTCAGCATCACTTTTACACTGGTAGCAGTTCTCGAACTCGCGTTGTACACTCTTCTTCTATTCTTACCACTCTGTACATTCCATTCATTACACCAATCATAGTGCCACCTACTGGTGGTGGAGCATATGCATAAATGTCAGTGTCTGCAAACACAACAACGGCCTAGCAACACAGAGCACCGTTGCCATGGTTAATTTTGGATCTCAGTGAAATTTAATTTAGTCTTGCTGGCACAAACGTTGGCATTTGTATCAATATCAGAAATTGTGGCTGTGACGATAGTGGCAGCTATAACGAAAAGTGGCCAGGCAGGCTGCACTATGCTAGCGTTGGTGACGGTGTTCACCGGCGGTCAGAAGAAATAGCGGTGCTGTGTTAATAGATTTCACGACATACATCCTCCCCTAATGTATCTGCCTACTTATCAAATGGTATAATGGTACAGAAATGTATTTCGAGCTAGCTATCACAAAAATAGACTAGCTTTTGCTAACTTATTGTAACCTGTTGGAAGCGAACCACGATAGCCATCAACACGAAGTTACATTAACTTTTGCAGATTTGGCAGAACAAAATCTATTTCAATGACCGCAGCACTGCGTGGGTTACTACACTAACCATCATGTTAACGAGTAACAGTATTTGATTTAGTACAATTCATTCATATCAAACATTACATAAGCAAGCTTACCTGATCGTATGGGTCCCAAGGGTCCAGAAATGAGATGTGTCCGGTGCAGTACGTTGGTCTACCAGCCGATGATCTCCCGGTCAACCAAAAAGCTATGGATTTTCAATCATATTTCCCAGTCAACTATATATCAATGCATTTTCAATCATATTTCCCAGTCAACTATATGTCGATGGCTTTTCAACACATTGGCAATATCACATTGGCACATTGGCAGTAAACCAAATATCAATGCTTAATCAATCATAAAGATAATCAGGGGCGTAGCACAAAATTCTGGGCCCTGTAGAAAGGCATTTTCTATGGGCCCCTCCCCTCATCCACAGCTATTCATTCTAGCATCTTTTTTGGCCCTCCTCACATTAGGGCCCTGGGTACTCAGTACCCTTTTTCCCCCCAGTCTGATGCCCCTGAAGATAACTATAGATTAATGTTGTTCCAATGTTGTTGCCATCAACATTAGTAACGTCAGGTTTCATCAATATGGTAATGGTGATTCAACATTTATTTTGCATTGAAATTTCTATCAACCATAATGATGATTCGGATGAAAAATCAATATTAATTCAACGTTGGCTTGCTGTCTGGGCTCAGGCATCCATTCACCGACAGTAAGATGTGTGTCCTGTTGGAAGAAACCCATCTGGAGCAATCCCATACAGTATACACATGAGAAGCACATGCCCACACAGTGCCTCCAACTCTTTGTCAATATTGACTTACCGTATGTCATTTCTAGTCCAAGCATAAAGTCATAACTTGAAGGGGGAATTTCCATCTAAAACTGAATTTCAAGGTATAGTGTCTAAAGCTACAATGTTTTGGATTTCAAACATTTGGCAACCTCGCAGTGATAGAATAAAAAAAACACATTGTCGCCAACATATGAGTGCATTTACATGGACACTAGTATCCTGGTTATGTGTTTGTGTAAACTAGATCATTTGAATTATGCTATAAAATCATATGAAGATTCTGCAAACTGTGCCTCTAAATACACTGCAACTATATTATGACCTCAAAGGTTAAATACCACGACAATCTGAACAAAAAAAACAAACATTTGGACTGAACCATAGTTCCCACAACATTGAGAGCTTTAATACTCATTACAGTAATATTACTATATTGCAAATGACTCACAATCATGTACTGTAAAAACTGCAAATACAAGACTCTAGAAACTATTGAGTTGCATCACAGATGGGTGCTTCAGTGTTACTTAGATAAATGGCACCCTCTACTGTTTATCATTTACAATCATCAACCTCCACCTTCCTGATTGCACCAGCTCTGGTGTCTGCACCAGGGCTGTGTAAAATGTTAGTGTGAGTGGTTGGATATGTTTTTCTTTTAGACACAATATATTGATTACAATTTTTGATCATTGTGTACAGGGCCACTAAAGGTTGCAGTTAATGCATGTGACTGTTGGAAAGAGGATGGTGTGTTTAAAGCAAAACATACAGCGGTGTAAAACAATTTGGGGGTGGTTTTATTTTTGGCATGTTATTGTTGGAAAAAAATGTATTCTAATTGATCAAACTAGTAGTTGAAACTAGTATTTATTTAAAAAAAAAAAAAAAGTACCAGTACTACAATCATTGGTCTGTGAATCTTGGTCCAGTAAAACTTTAAGAGCAACGTCACGTATAAAACATTCAGATAAGTTGATCCTACATACAGAACAAGTAAAAGGCTCTTGCTCTTTACATTACCTGTGACGTTGTATTTTTTTTGTTGGTCATAGCTAAAACAGCAACTGTGTTTGTAAGACAAAGCTTACAGATAATGATTTCAGTAAAGTATTACCGATGCAAAAGCTTAAAGCACTGATACAGAGGAATATAAATGAAACATCATAGTAACTAATTAAGATTATGTTTACAGGTGTTTTTCCATTTTAAAAATTGACACCTTGGCCAGCGTTACAAACCAAACAGGAGCTTGTGTTTTGGTGGGTGAGAGGACGTGGCTGAACCCCAGTTTCTTGTACAGGGCCACAGCAGCGGTGGCTGGAGAGCTGGTCTCCAGCACCACCCTGGAGAAGCCTCGTTCCTTACAGAAGTCAATCACAGTCTGAGCCATCCTGAAGCCCAGGCCTACCCGTCTGCACGATGGTGAGATGATCATCCTGAACAGTTCCCCATGTCTTTCTTTCCCACTTTGTTTGGCCACTACAGCCACCATACCCATGATCTGGGCCCTCCCATCAACCTCAGCCTCTGCCACCCAGAAACAGTCATCCGGTCTGCTCAGATAGTTCCCAGGGATGTCCTGCATTTCTGTCCGGAGTTTCTCCCTGCCGTAGCTGGCATATAGTTCATGACAGCAGTAGTAGACAAGGCCCACCCAGGCTCCCGGTAACACCACAGCCCCCAACACGGAGCCGAGCAGGTAGCCAGTGACACACAGAGTCAGGGTGATGGCGAGGTAGAGAGGGCTGGTCATGGCGTTGTGAAAACATGGACGGATGTGCTCCCGGATGCTGATGCTGAACAGGGCGAGCACTGTGTCCTTGTCTGAGGGACGGTACCGGCGGATCACCAGCTGCATGACCAGAAGGAACTAGAGGGAAATAAAATAAAGGATTCACATGTTACATCTTACAATAAGTTATTGGAGTGTGTTCATTCATTTTGGGGGGCCAGATGTTAAATAAAGGATTCACATTTTACATCTTTGTTGCACTTAAAGTGATGGTTCGGAGTAATTCACCCTAGGGTCCTTTGCACCATGACCTCGAGCCAAACACCCCCCCAGAAGCTTTTTTCACCTGGGTCTAACATTGGGCGAGTTAGCGTAGAGTAGCGTTAGCCGCTGAATAGCTTAGCGCGGGGCTAATGGACCCACGTTTGTATCTCTTAAATGACCCACTAATAATGCCCGAAATGATACCAAAGGTCTACACTAGTATATATAGGTTATGCACTCATAAAACGATGGATTGTAAAGTTTGTAAGTACACCAGAAGTTTATGTAAATAACACTTGCCTGCTGGCTTCTGCTCTCTGCTGTTGTTGTTGCTGCTGTGAGACGAGTGCTTAGGGACATCTACAAATTACAACACGAAGAGATGCAACAAAAATATTTTTTATTTAACTTATTTTTAAAAAGAAGTGCTGTAATATAACTAGCAGGAGACAAGTAATAATTGAGGTAAGTTTGGAGACATTACCTTATTTAATAATTAAATTAATACATATTTTTGTTGTATCTCTTTTTAGTTGTAATATTATAGAACGCCTAAGCACTGTCTAACTGCAGGTAGCAGCAGCAGCAACAGAGAGCAGAAGAGCGCGGCAAGTGTTCATAAACTTCTGGCGTACTTACAAACTTTCCAATCCATCGTTTTATGAGAACATAACCTATACTAGTGTAGACCTTTGGTATCATTTCGGGCATTATTAGTAAGGGTCAATAAAAACAAACGTGGTCCATTAGCCCAGCCGCTAAGATACTCAGCGACTAACATTTTGCTTTTTACATTATTGACACAGGTGAAAAAGCTCTCTGGAAGTGTTTAGCTTTAGAAAATAGTCCAAGGAATTACTCCAAACCATCACTTTAAGACCAATCCTCAAATGCTCTTTAGGACAATCATAATGTTGCATGACTGCACTGAATTTCTGAGTGACATAATTATGTACAGAGAACTAGGGCTTAAAGGGATAGTTCTGATATTTAGACATGTGGTTAACTACTTAACTTGTTTTATGGGTACTTATATTACCCATAGTCAGTGTATTGCTTACAGTAGATGCCAGTCAGCACACCCCCAATTTGGAGAAACCGACTCGCAAGCTAAGCAATGTACTGCTGTGGACGGGGGCAGCATAACAACGTATTTTAGCCACCCCAAAAAAGGCCCACTTAAAAAACAAAAACAATATCAGTTTAAGTGTACAGTATATTCAGAATATGTGACTGCTTTGCCTTGCCAATTAAATTGATATTTTTTTTAGGTGGGCCTATTTTAGGTGGCTAAAATACATTTAGCTGCTGCCCCCATCCACAGCAGTACATTGCTTTGCTTCTGTGTCGGTACTCCTGTCTGCTTCTCCAAACTGCTGACATGCGGCATCTACTAAAGGTAATACACTGACTTAGATAAGTACAGAATATCTGAACTATCCCTTTAAGGCCTTGATGCGATAAAAGTATATATGTTTGAATTAGGTCAGCTCACAAAACTACAAACATTTAATCAGTAAGATCTGCATATATATATATATATATATATATATATCTGCAAATTGAGATTTGTGCATCAATGTAGTAGATGTTTAAGAAAGGACTTTTGAATATTAATCTAGATTATCAGACATTTGGGGTCCCCTGCTGCTGGAGCTGCTGACCCGACCCGACCCCGGATAAGCGGACGAGGATGGATGGATGGATAGATGGATAGATGGATAGATAGATTATCAGATAAAAAAAAAATTAGATTATAATAAAATTATTTGTCACAGCTGTTTTGCTTTCAGGCAGTGTCTGAGAAAAGCCAAAATCTTCATCATTCACTGATTTTCTATCACATTTAGAGTCGAGTTTCATTTTATGACAACCGTTTGTTGATTGCAATTTACAACATGTATTAAACCTGTATTTTCATTAAGAGATAAACTGTAGTACAGACAACTACATATTCTATTAGTTCTTGCAGTGTTATAAACATACTCCTGTGCTTGCCTGAACTGTTAGCCGACTAACAGGGCCACGGATGTAAAGGCACCAGATGATAACCAGATAAAGACCTCACATGATTCATCATAGATAACTTTAATGTTAGCTATGACTCTGTCGCAAAAACCGTTAGTTAATTTTTTTTTTAACATTGAGCTCACGTTACAAAATACTCAACGTTTGCCTATTTAACTTTTAGTACACGCATGCCAGAAACTTTGTAACGTTGTACTAACCATAGACTGTGTACGGAATATAGTACAGAAGCGCAGTGTCGTTCAAACCGTGGCTGTTCGGAACGGACCGATTCCTTGACCTCCGGTAAAGCTTTCTAAAGAACTGCTCATCCAAACAACGCCGGTCTCTTTATAAAAAAAAAGTGTTTCTCTTATTTTTCTGAATCAGTATTTATCTTTTATTTTTTTTAACTATAGCAAGCTGTAGCAAGCGTCGGACTCGGAGAGCGAGCTGTACCCAGCATGCAGTTCGGCGGTGTAACAGTTAATAGGGGTCCCCTCATAGACCATAGACTGTTAATATTAGGGTAACAATTATTAATATTTACAGTCTATGATATATACAGTGCTAAGCACAAGTGAATACACCCATGCTAAAGTTGACTAAAAAGAGGAATAAAAAATCATCTTTTGGAAATTGATCTTAATTAAAAAAAATGAGGAAAAATCCAACCTTTAAGGACACAAATTCTTTGTGAATGAATAATGTATTGTAAATAAATAAATGTTCTTCCTTAAAAAACAGGGGGCATAAGTACCTACGTTAAATTCCCATAGAGACAGGCAGATTTTTATTTCATGGATCAAGGATACTATGCATCCTGATAAAGTTCCCTTGGCCTTTGGAATTAAAATAGCCCCACATCATCACATACCCTTCACCATACCTAGAGATTGGCATGGGGTACTTTCCATAAAATCATCTGTCAATGCAAATCAAACCAGCTAACTGAAATAAAAACTAAAAAAAAAAATGCTAATCTCTCTCTCATTTTTTCAATTTCCAAAAGATTATTTTTTATTTCTCTTTTTAGTCAACTTTAGCATGGGTGTATTCACTTATGCTTAGCACTGTATATATATGTTTTATATCTATGGCTCCCCTAGTCTCATATTGCCAGTTTCCACAGTGCTGTGGAGGCCTGGCTACACCATACATTCTGGGATAGGAAAAAAAAGTTTTTTCTACTAAATGGTCTCAGGAACAAACTTGTTTTGGTGGAACATTTGCAGCCCGCAAAAGAAAACACCTCATGCTATTTTAAATGAAGATGGACTGTTCACACAATACAGTAACATAATCTATTTAAATTAGCTGGTTAACGTTACATGGTTAAACGTAATTGGCTCTTTCCAGTGTAATGCTGTGTGTATTTCGTCCATACCAATCAAAACGTCCCAGCAGATAGTAAAAGCTGTAAACGTGTTCTTATATGTGATGTAACTCTTTACAATCTTTCCTGAAAGAACCAAGCAGGCCTGCCTTGTTGCACGATCCAAATTTTCTTCAAAACTTCCCATTTCAAGCTAAGCTTGCTACCTCGTTTGCTGTTGTTTCCCGAAGGAAGGGATTTTGTGAATGGCAACACACAGAAGAAGGTGAGGGACATCAAGCAATTATCTTGGAAATGTACTTGGGGTCCCCTTACCAACCAACGTTGCCAGATAAGAAATCACACCCTGGGTACTGCTGTGCATACGTAAACACTCTCACTCACTGATGCATTAGTTGGAGCAAAGATCCTCTAAACCGTCTCTGGTTGGAGACACTGTGTGGGCATGTGTTCCCCATGTGTATACTGTATGGGATTCCTCCAGATGTGTTTCATCCCCCGTGACACACATTTTACTGTAGGTGAACTGTATTTGACAGCTATAGTTACTAGTAACTTGACTAGTGATGATTTCACACTGCAAAAATATTATGAGCTTATAAAATTTAGTTAAAAGGAACTGTTTATTAAATATGACAGTTTCATGCATGAAAAAAGTACATCCTTCAAGATCATAGTAGGGCTATGTAAAATCATCAAATTTACTGGCTATTAGTTAATGATAGCTGACGAAAAATGTAGTGGGAAAAAAGTATAAATAGTAGGTCTGTCAGCATTAACGTGTTAATCGTGATGTGATTAAGGACCGGGCAGAACGCGTACATTATTTTAATTAATGCATTAATTGCATTTTACACTTCACTCGACTTCTCGACTTCCTAGTAACACATCCTGCTGCTGCAGGCTGCAGGCATGATGGACGAAGACAGCAGCAACACAATTCTGAATGGTGCTTTTATTCTCCAAAACTTCTGGACGGGTCGATGCCATATGCACATTGTGTAAAGCCGAATTAAAATATCACCGAAGCATGTCAAGCTTGAGCTACCACCTACGAGCTAAGCATAGTACAGTTAACATGACTCAGGTTGATGCTAGCGGGCTCAGGCAAAGCACTATTACTAAAGTGCTAGTTGCCGACCTGTGGATGAAACCAAATCCCCAAAAATTACTACAGCTCTTGCAAAATACGTACGACACGGAGAAAGCAGCCAAACTAGAACTGCTGCAAAGTGATGCAAGGTGATCACTGGACGTCAGTAAGTACGTAAGTAAGGAGTTACTGCACACTATATTGACTCTAGATTGAAATGTGTGACTAGATTCACACATTTTCTTTGGTTTACAGTAAATAAATAATTTCAAGTTCATAAAGTCACTTCATTTGCATTCATTTGATTCCCAATCAAGATACACTGGTAAGAATTGCTTTCCATTGTTAATATGTACTTAAAAACAGTTCTGAAATGCAAAATAATAGAATTTTAATCATGTGATAAAACATGCGATTAATGACGATTTAACTATAGAAATTCAACAATTAATCGCGATTTAAAAAAATTAATCGTTTGACAGCCCTAATAAATAGTTGTAATTTCATCTGAGAAGCCTGCATTTGTCACTGATCCAATGTTTCAAAATCACAACTAGGAAACATAACATGTGATAGTTTGCTTCTAAAAGATTTATCTAGTTTGTTTACAGTATGTGAACTGTAAGCCAGCGATTTCTTGAGATTATTACATATTTATAGACATGAGACCTTCGTTTTGTACTTTTGGATGTCCCTCAACTCAAGTGTGTTTGATAAGCAAACAATAAGCTCAGTGGAGTAACTTTCAGAGTAAATATTAGGTTGGCTTTAATCTGCGATGTAGCCTCTCAGTCAGGGGTGGGTACATGTTGCGCAAAAATTATTGGTCAGTGATTTTGCTACAAGACCGACCTGAGAGAGACAGCGAGGCATCAGAGCCATGATGAAGACTTTGTGTGTTGCTGTTGTTGTGCTGAGTCTCACCTCAGTGTGCCAGCCTGCGCCGCTGGTCTGTGAGAAGCTGCAGAAGAGAGTGGACAAAGCTACAGACGTAAGTCTCTTTCCACATTTATAACTGAATTGAACCTACTGAACTGATTTGTACGTGTTGTGGAAAAGAAGCTGCATATTGAATAAAAAACATAAACAATATCATAATATTATATACAATATTTATTATTTCAGTTGTCTGGGAGATGGCACTGCATAGCCATCTCTACTGAGTTCTGTGTGGCTACAACAATACTGAATGCTATTTATTGGCCCAGCGTTGCAGTGGACTTTACCTCTAAGGACACACCGGACATCTACACTGTCAACACAAAATTTTAACTGTAAGCAATCAGTTAGTAATCACATATGGTTGTTACAGTAATTTGTTGGCATGAATCTGATGCATAACACTGTCACCATTACTGTCAACAGTATTTGTGCTATGTCCGGTACTGTTGATTTTTCAGTTGTTCTCTTTAATAAATCCTTTGAAAGTATGATTACTGCCACAACAAATCAACATCAGACAGGCAATCTGGCTATAAGAACAACACCGTATTTGATGTTGACAGCAATGGTAAGAGTTTTATTCAATATCCTGTGTGCACTGGTGTTTATTTTTTCAATTGTCTCTCTGTCTCTGCTTCTTCCAGTCACTATGTTTACACTGCACTGACTCATTCTGTGTTATCATAATCAACAAAAAAACTGTTTGTGCCCAACTTCACAGAAGATAGCAAAACATTCAAAATAATTAACAAATTATTCACATATTCATACGGAAACTTTTTATAGGGGTATAACTTAATTTCAGAAATTCTATCATGCTTTTGTAGGATATATCAGCCTGGTCTCACAGAATTCTGTGAAATGATCACCAACTGTTAACAGCTCATTCCGTGGTGGTGGCACGGAATGTGTGAAAATTCCGTGTGGCCACCACGGAAAACGATGCCAATGTAAAGTCAATGAGAACGTAGATGACGTAGCATTAAGAGTGACTAAGGTAGCGAGTAGTATGTAAGGCCGAAATTCCGCATAAGGAGGTTGGTTGGGGTGGTGGATGGGTCAAACAACACAGGACTTTCACCCAGGAGACCGGGGTTCATGTCTCGCATGTCACATTTCCTAAAGTCACTTTCTTCTTTGCCTAAACCCAACCGTCCTGTTCTTGTTGCGTGTCACGGAACCGTAAGCCCACCCACGACCTTTTCCTTAACTTAAGGCGCCGTGTTTGTTTAACGGAATTCTTCCGTGGGCCCATCACGGAATGTTTTGCGATTCTGTGAAATTGCCATAGATTTTCAGTTAAGGGGCCGTGTTCATTTGGACGTCATTCATGGAATTCTGTGAGATCAGGTTGGATATTGAAAACTATGTAAATATCAGAGTAGTCTCGGATTGCCAGACCTATCTCCACAGCACTGTGGAGTAAGGTCTGGCTACACCACACATACATTCTGGGTTAGGGGGCAAAACTCTGGGTTGTTTGCATTTCTTTAAACCAATCTGAATCGTCTCGGGCAGCGCTAAGATCTGGACGCAGCGCCGGTGGCTCTGCAAAATAGTCTCGGGAGGGAACTTGTTTTGGTGAAACATTTGCACACCACAAAAAAAAAAAATACACATACAATATTAAATGAAGAGTAACTGTTCTAGGGCTGGGGCGATTCGTCGACATCATCGATTACGTAAATGCGTCAACACAAATAATTTGCGTCCACGCGTAGAAATGTAAAAATAACATGGTTGCCTCCAGCAACAGCGCAGGTATGGATTCCTCGCAAGTTCACACGTTGAGAAAAAGGCTCGCACACTGTCTTCTAAAGTGTGGGAGTATTTTACTCTTAATGCCAACAACAACGTGGTAGTCTGTAGACTTTGTAAAATTATCCCTGAGTCAGGATAACAGCAGCAAAACACCATAAGTTCTGCTCACCTATGCCTCCAGCTTCTCCGTAACTCTGGGTATATGTCCTGCACTGACTTGAGTGTGAGGTAAACTGCTAAAATTGTGTCTCCCCCATCTGTAGCACTTTTTTCGATAATTGAGCAACCAGGCCAGATTGTTTCAGATATCTCACAAGTCCTTTATAACATCAGTTATAACGGCCCACGTATTAAAAAATTGTCGGGTTTAAATCGGGCTCGAGCTCATAATTCCCTTAGAAAAGGAAATTGCACTTTTTTTTACTGTTTTTTTTTATTTTTAAGTTTTTTATTTGTGTATTCCTCCTGAAAGTGACTTGAAATGTGAATTAGTTTTATTGTTGGATTTATTTGATACATCTGATTTCATATGTTGCTAAAATTGCACTTTTTTTTACTGTAAGATTAAAGGGAGAAGAGCTTGGATGTTAAACAAGAGCTTATTCATTATTTTACCTACTACTGTTAAAAATAGCAAATACACACTACTCTTTTTGCACTTGCTCTGTTTAATTTAAGTTTTTATTTTTGTATTCCTCCTGAAAGTGACTTTATTTTGTTGTTGGATTGATAGCCTGCATCTGGCTTCAGGTTGCACTACAAATTCATTTTACTTGAACAGTGCAGTTTTAAACTATTTTAATAAATAGAGATTTGAACTTTATTGAAATTTGTTTTGTGTAAATTGCTAATAATTGAGCAATGGGAAAATAATCGCTAATTGCAAAATTAATCGTTAGATTAATCAAAAAAATAATGGTTATATTAATCAAAAACTTAATTGTTAGATTAGTCGACCAATTGAAAAAATAATCGCTAGATTAATCATTTAAAACATAATCATTTGGGACAGCCTTGAACTGTTCACACAATACAGTAACGTGAGCATTTTACATTAGCTGGATACATGGTTAAATGTAATTTGCTCTTACCAGTGTATCACAGTGTGTCCTGCTTTCATTTAAGGTAAAGTCCGCAGTCCCAACAGTTATATGCTCCGAAAAAATATTTAACAGTAAATGCCATAAACATATCATTTGTATATCTTTACAATCATTCCCTGAAAGAACCAAACTGTGTGTCTCATTGCACTATCCAAACTTATTCAAATCTTTCCATTTTCAGCGAGTAGCTTGCTATCTTGAAGCAAGCGTGAGCCACACACCGGCAGTTATCCTGGAAATGTACTTCCGTTGATCCAGACTAATATGATATAATAATATCAAATAGTATAAACTAATATAAATGTTTAAGTCATGTTAATTTTAAATGAGAATTTCAAGTTACACTATATAAATATTGATATTATTATTAACAGAAAGTGGTAATCTTTCCAAATCTGTAAAATATAGTGTGTGAAATTGCAGTGGTGTATACTGTAGATTAAACAGAATATCATCCCTAGGTTTTTTAATCTGAAATGTGTCATCTCTTCAACAGGTAGGAGGCAGAATGTCTCTGCTGCTGAGCTGAAGGAGTTTGAGAAACAGGCAGAGTGCCTCGGCTTGACCAATCTGCAGGTCCTAAACACAGATCACGGTGAGACTTTTACACCTATCCAGATTTTTAAGGACTTAAAAATCATATAAATCTTAAATATGCATGTAATTAGTATTGATGAAAACAATGGGCATTGGCCATCCTTTTCATGTACATAAGAGAATGCAATAATATGAGCAGTAATTCTTTTTCATAATTTGCCTTTCTGCTTCCTGTACAGACTACAAAAACTGCTTAAGAGAGGAAAAAATCACTAATGCTCATATGAACGAAATCATGTTCAAAGGTCTTGAAAGGTTGAAAAACAAAGCCCTAGATATCATGAAATGTATACCTCCACAGTTCCGTTTTGAGAGCTAAATGGCGGGAAGGTTGATACCATATCAGACAAACCTCTGAATGAATGCTACTTTTGATTACTGAATTGGATTAAAAAATAAAATAAAGACTACCATTCTACTATGTCTCAGTAATTGCTTTTAGTTCTGATTCACAACAAAAACATGGTGTTTTGTGTTTCCAAGTGTGTTTGAATGATTCTTCAAAATGTATCTTCAAATGAGACTGAGAGTCTACAGCAATAGCATCTCTGTTGAAGCTGTACTGTGACTCGGCGGTGCTTTGAGCTTCATGCTAATTTCAGCATGCTAACATACTCACAATAAAAAATAGCAAACATTTACCATGTTCACCAAAGGGATGAGTTCACCATCATCAGCATGTTTACATGCTATCGATTGCTATTGAATTAGCTGTAAACACACAGCACAGCTGAGGCTGATGGGAATGTCATCAGTTTTAAAAGTTGTATTAGCAATTTGGTAATTAAAGTATTAGGCAAACTGAGATTTTGACCTCAAGACAGGGGCGACAGGCAATGTTCTGTTCAGCCACCGTTACAATGTATATGTAAACATTGTTGCCTCTTCTTATCTGTCTCGCTTTAACCAGTGAAAGAAATGGACACAGCGAAAAGCAGGGAGATTCTTGTAAAAAATGTAAGTCTCCTTTGTCTGTTCGCCATGTGTCTACCGGGCACAAATGCTCCCGTTGAGCGGATCTTTTCTCTCATGAACAACACATGAACTGAGGACAGGAACCCCATTCCCACCTTAAAGACGCTAAATTCTCTCCTCTAACAATACGGAATAAATGTTTCTAATAGGGAAGCTATCTGCTCTATTAAATGAGATTATATTTGTGTGTGTGTGTGTGTGTGTGTGTGTGTGTGTTGTTGGTTAGAGTAATACTGGTAACACTTTATGGTAAGGGTACATGAATAATCATGAATTCAGGCATGAATTAATTGATGTATACATATTATGCATTATGTAATTAATGATTTATGTATTACTGTATTCCTTAATATCCCATGAATTATCAAGAATTGACATGTTCATAGTCTGTCATTCGTGACCTCATACATGAACAACATAACTAAAGCATTAGGTACGTGGGCACTTCATTATGAATTATGATTTATTAAGCATGATTATTTTTTTTCTGCAAAAACATTTGGTCATCACTGCGCAAATTCTGATTTGAACACAACTTGTGCATAATGATGTACCCACTGTAATGGGAAAATTACATTTAAGCACAATTCCTTATATTTTTATAATTATTTCGGACTTTACTGCTCTCACAAATGCTGAAAGAGTTTATCTCATTTCCCACATGCAGTTCTAACTTTGTGAGACATCCAGTCTGGAACATAATGTGAGCATTGTTAGCCTGAACCGATAAAGGTACGAGGTCACCCTAAAACTATCTCTATGTTTTCCCATGCCAGTTAAGATGTAACTGGGGGGTGAAAGTCGTACAGGGAGGAGGAGGTGAGATGTCTCCAAGATGTCTCTTGCATTTCTCTGATTGTCTTCATGTGTATCAGATTGCCTGTCAAAATTGTAGCGTCATAATAATCCAAGTGCGTATGTGTTGTCACTCTGAAGATGCATAAAAGCCTGGTGTTCTTGTTCACTCATTTGAGACACTGACTCCACACTGGGCTGCAGCCTTTTGTGAAATCATGTTGCTCCTATTTGCAAATATATATGTTTTTAATAAAATACAAAAACCCAACTTGGTTTTAGTCTCAGTCTGTCTTATTTGTTTCAATTTACTAAACTCTGAAAACTCTTCCCCCTGCTGCAAATGAAACTTCCACGACACCACCTTATCTAATGCTTTAGTTGTTAATGCATGAGGTCATGAATGAGAGGCTATGAACTCATGTCAATTCCTGATGATTCATAAGATATAAAGGAATGCAGCAATGCACAAATCATGAATTAATTCATGGGTGAAGTCATAATTCATGCACCTTTACTGTAAAATGTTACCATAACTTTAGTTCAAGCCTGTGGCAGCAGTTCCAAATAATTTGTTTAGTGCCATGCAATGAAAAATACCTTTTCACAAAGTTTTTCACAAGTTCAGTCGGTGCATTTTCCAAAAGAAAACTTTAATTCTGAAAAATAAAGTTGGTCCCACACGAGACTCACTCAATGTCTTTTAATATTATTTCTTAGATATGTATGCTAAATACCAAGAAAAATCATGAATATTAACTGAGATACCCCATTATGTTATCAGTGAGCAGTAGGCGCACGTGTGCTGGCAAAATTGTGTCTAATCTGTCTGTGTCTGTGACCTGGGCTGGCACACGTTCACATTAAAAAGCGTGTGCGTGCACGAGCGCTACGGTCACGCGCAAAGTGTCCCGGTTTTAGTTCAGGGAAATATGGTCACACGATCCAAGACGAATGTGATTGGTTTAAAGAAATAATAACAACCCAGAGCATGTTTTTCTCTTATCCTAGAATGTATGTAGGCGATGGTGCAGCCAGACCTTACTACACAGCGCTGTGGAGATAGGTCTGGCAATGCGAGACTACTTAACCTGGTAAAGTGGCCCTGGGACAAAAATATTAATCAGTGGGCCCAGATTAATATAATTAATATTATTAAGTTATTAATTATATTAATAACTCCCCCCAGGTTTGCTGTGACGCAGGGGCGTCGGACTGGGAGTAAAACTGATACTGATTACCAGGACCCAAGGGGAGAGAGGGCCCTTGAAAAGTCTGGAATATATTTTTATTTCACCTGGATATTTTCATTTCCTAATTAGATTTCATAATGCATGTTAGATGACATGTAAAGTTAGTGTATTGGCTGAATAACTTGGTTGATTGACTGACTACATTTTGTATACAGAAAAACACTAAGGTCTCACCCACCCCTTGCTAATGCGCCAAATGGTTTAGTCCATCTGCACGCTTGAGTTTGAGCGTCTGGTGGAGCGCAAACTTGTCTTTCTCAAAGAAAGTCAAATCATGCTACCAAAAAAGAAAGGAAAGACAGGAGGAGGATAGAAAACTAAATGAGGGGAAACAATTGGTAACTGACTTCTTTTCAAAGAAAGGTGAGCACAAACTAAAAATCGAAATCCATGGTGCTAAACTGTTTGAATATGTCTGTGACTGTTAGTGCTAAAAACAAACTGAGACAACCCATATAAAGAGCAGAACATACACTTTCAAATGATAATTTGGTTATACATGTAATCTGAGGTAAAGGCTAAATTAATAAACTACACTAGCCATGCTGTTTGCATATAACACACTATTGTAATAGCCTAATTCAGGGGTTCTCAACCTTTTGCAAGCTGGGCCCCCCCAAAGCTGGTTCATTGCAGTTGGGCCCCCCCCACTCCAATTTCTTGGCGAAATGTCTGATAAACATAGCCTCAAATCATCCTCGATTTGTGCACGATTGCGGTATTTGGTTTTGAGTGCAGTCATTTTTAAGAATCCTGCCTCACACAAATACGCCGAAGCGAAAGGGAGGAGAATCTTCAAGGCGACGTCACAGAGTTGAGAGTATTCCTGCATCAATGCTGCCCAGAATGACGAAAGAGGGTAGGAGGTCAGTGGCGTAACGAGCCAACACCGGGCCCCTATGCAGGATTATCAATGCGACCCCCCCTACAGCACGTGATGACAGCGCAGTGTCCACGAGCAGGGTACCATGAATAGGACAGGATCATAGAGACACAGCATATAAGAGATGAGATGACTGACAAAATCAGGAGTAGCCTACGCGCACCACAACAACAACAAAAAAACACTGGTGAATGTGCACCATAACACATGAAAAGTTTTTGTTAAAAATTGCGATAAAAGTTGTGGTGTATTTTGTATGTTGCAATGAAGTTGCAGAAGACAGTGAAAGTTGCTAAGAAAGTTGCAATTTTTTTTAATAGTTCTTTAAAAATAGAAGGAAACTTGTTTTGGGGAGAATAATAATTATTACTATTAATTAATTACTCTGGGCTGAGATTTCCAACCCGGTCTCACGCCAGGTCGTGTAATAGTCACGTTATTTTGATTCATAATTTCGTGTACAGGTTACGATTTTTACGTTTTTTTCGTGTATATGCAACGACTTTTGAACGTGTACAGGTCACGCTTTTCGAACCTGCTCTGGGGGACGCGACTACGGGGAAATGAGGCGCCACACGCCGGCCAAAACAACGGCACGGGCCGCCACTCGCGATCGGGGAAATGCGGCGCCACATGTATGGAAAGCCAAAAGGGTCACAATTCGTCACAATTCGCACGGCGTTTTGAACGGCGTTTGTGGCGCCACCTGGCGTTTATTAAACGCCACTACACGTCTAATAAACGCCACCTGGCGGTTAATAAACGCCACCACGCGTGTGACGTCACCAGGCGTTTAATAAACGCCACCAGATGCTTATTAGACACCTGGTGGCGTTTTGATTATCAACTCCGCCCTGTGGCTTTCACAGCCAATAGATTTGAACTCTAATCACCCAATCAGTAAAGAAGGAGGTCAGGCAACACTAATCAAGCACGGATCTCCTTTGCAGCTTGCTTAAGTAGCCCAAAGAAAATGCACAACTTTGTAGTATGTTACTTTTGTATTGCCAGACATCAGTAGGCACTGGGTGTTCATACTTTATTTAATGAATCAATCCAAATCATCCTCCCAGGAATGTAATAAAAAGTAGTGAGGAGCTATTTTCATTATTACCTGCTTAAATTTAATAAGTGCTGTCACACTAAAAACTGACTAAACGCTGTCACACTAACAACCTAATGGCATCACGTCTGCCTTTTGTTGTACATTTTATCTGGGTCTATTGTTAAAAGGGTGATATATGGTGATATTTAATTGCTGCAAAAACCAGTCTATTACTAAAAGACCAAGAGAGGGGTTAACATGAAGAGTAAGCAGATTTTCAAAAATACTGTACTGTTAATTCAACTACTAGGAACAAAATGGTAGCTTACCAGAATATCTGACAACTCTGAAAATCTTGACAAAAAGGATTAATAATTTCTGTAAAGGGCATGTAACAATCAAACCTAAATATTATTATAAATCTTATTTAATTACTACAAAACAATGCTAGTTTGGGACAATTTAAGACAGTCACAGCTGTCTTGCATACAGTCAGTTAAATAAGAATTAGTTATCTCAGTAAAAACTAAATTAAAATTATAATGGAAGCATAGGGCACTATCACCATTTATTTGAATTCCGAGTTCCCCAATTGACCGAAGACTGCTAGATATATTAATTCTTTCCTCTACTTTCATATCTTTATGCAAAAACACCCACCAGCGCTCTATATAAAGCAACTAAATTAAACATACGTGTCATACTTCATTTGACCTTTCAGGAGACTTACCTTGACACAGGAACAGCAGGTGTCAGATCCCTCAACACATTCAAATACTATGGTTTATGATCTTGATTCAATTGGACATTAAGTTGTAATGATAAATCATTATAAGTATTTTCATTTATTTTTATTCCATGCATTACTAAAAATGTCAAGCTGAAAAATGTACTGACAAACACAAAAGCATGACAGATATAAAACATGACATTTATTAAATACATCAAATATTCAGCCGCACGAGGGTGCAAGTAGTCCTTTGTGCATAGTTTCTGGTATATATTTATAAGGACCAAAATTTCATGTGTCCCCGGTCACCATTTTTGTGTCTGGTCAAAGCTAGGGGACCTACATCATATCAACCACAACAGCTAGAGGAGACGGATATGTGATACACACAAGAGAATACACGGAAGAAATAGTTTTTGTCCGTAATGTTAACCAGCTGTCAGCCCTTAACGAATATCTTGCTAGTTAACCTGACTTGCGTGATCAATCTATACTTAACCACCACAAAAATAACACTGTTGATAATTGATGATTTGCATGTCCTGTTATCACATACTCTACATTTGTTTTTCTCAACTGCCATATCTTGGTGTCATTCACCTCTCGTGCAACAGCGTATTGATGGGCATCTGGACTCATGAGATACTCCGGTGTATGAGGATGTATTATGTACAAGTTAATGTTAAATGTGTCAGGAAAAGTAAGTTTGGGCTGACGTATGGCTGGGCAATTTATATATAAATTTTAGAGTATCGTTCAATATGTTTGATGCTGAGATGGAAAAAAATGTGAAAGGTCCAGTGGAGGCGAGTTAAGCAGGAATGGTTCAGGAGGTTCTTTTCTTGACTGCCATGCAGGGCTGCGATGGCAGTCAAGTGACACCTTTCAAAACAATGGATGACCCCGCAGCCTCCCCGGGAAAAGTTGAACTGGATCAGCACTGTTTCGGAGAATATGATCTCCCTTACAGGAAGTTGTAGATGGAGCGGATGAGGGGAGTCACTAGGGTACAGAGAGAAGATGACATTAGTGGAAGTGACAGACATTCAAAGTTCACTTCCGTACAAGCAACACAAGATATCGGTCATTCCATCCACTCAAACTTAGAAAATAGAGAAATCCCTGTTCTTTTGTAAGTTTCTGTTTCTGTCTGTATGGAGTATATAGTGTAGGACATATAGTGTAGGACAGATGCCTGTGCCCCAGAGTACCTGTGACTGGCTGATTTTGAAACAAAGATAAATGGGCATACATGAAGAAGAAAAATTATCTGTGCGTTTGTTTTCATTGATCCTGTCACTGCCGTGCAGTCGATACACTGTCTAACATTTGGCGCTGTGTGGGAAACTTTCCATTATAGCTTTCACAATTCAAACAATCCTCGGCTGGAAGTTTTCATTCTTTGATTTTCTGTTAGCAATCTATGTTTCTCAATATTATTAAAATAACTGGCGGTGCCTCCAATATGAATTAGGTAAGTTTTGTGTTAACCTTGATTACTCTTTTATATTGTAACTCAGAACGAAACCTCATGTACAAAATCTAAGACCCAAAAATGATACTTTAAATACTATAAACCCAGATATGGGAATTTATTTAGTTAAAGTACAAAAATAATAAACACATGTATGGTGTATTAGAAACATAAACAAGTGAGGCCAGTATAAATAACTCCCTATTTTTTATGACACCCAAAATAATGTTGCCTCAATATAGCTTTCAGAGTATTCTATAAATTGTTACCTCTGCTTAGGTTTCAAAAAAATAAATGCATAAATCCTTTTGACATGTAAACCTGAATAGTTATCTGTGGGCCCACACTCACACATTCATACTCAGCAATCAAAATACTGTTGCAGGCCTGAATCGAAGCTTGGGAGAGGAGGCCTAAAAATGTGACGGCCGTTTCACTTGTTTACACAACCAATAAAATAAAATCCACGTGCAATATACTCAGTACTCACGAATCCCAGTCAAGGGGATATAAAGGCGAACTTGGCGATGCCAGCAGGCAGAGCACCGGGTAAACCACAGCAGGAAGATCAGCAGAACAGAAAACAGCAGCGACAGTCTACATCACACCAGCAGGATGGAAGATCGCTCTCTGTGTGGTCCAAAGGAGCTTCCCCGATCCTCTCTCTTTTGTATTGTGATTTCTGAGTATGAATGTGTGAGTGTAGATAACTATTCAGGTTTACATGTCAAAAGGATTTATGCATTTATTTTATTGAAACCTAAGCAGAGGTAACAATTTATAGTATACTCTGCTAGCTATATTGAGGCAACATTATTTTGGGTGTCATAAAAAATAGGGAGTTATTTATACTGGCCTCACTTGTGTTTATGTTTCTAATACACCATACATGTGTTTATTATTTTTGTACTTTAACTAAATAAATTCCAATATCTGGGTTTATACAGTATTTAAAGTATCATTTTTGGGTCTTAGATTTTGTACATGAGGTTTCGTTCTGAGTTACAATTTAAAAGAGTAATCAAGGTTAACACAAAACTTACCTAATTCATATTGGAGGCACCGCCAGTTATTTTAATAATACTGAGAAACATAGATTGCTAATAAGCATTAGTTAGTACCGGTAAAGACAAAAACAACCCAGGTGCCTTCCCATAGTACTACTACTCTATAGAGACCATATAGCTACATGGGACAGGTGTTACAAACATAATAAATGTCATGTGTCCCTATTTAACTGGTGGGTCCACCATGTATAAACTCACCCTATTACTGCACTAGTAACCTGTGGACAGCCAGGGGGAACTAACAGCTGGTAAGTAACATTAGAGAGTAGAGTCCATCACTCAGACAGTGACACATTTAGGTTGTTATGAATGGCATATATGATTTGAAATGAAACATTAACTCAACCTGACTAAAACCAAGTTCTGACTCTGTTTCAATAGTGTTAGTGTGTTGAAATACATACTGGGTGAACAGTGAAGCTAATGTAGAGCCTTTTTTTCTAGGAGTCTTACCAATTTTAGGACAATGCAGGAGGACGATCCTAAATATACAGCAAATGCAGCCAGGGCCGTTTCTTTAATGACCCTGCAGTGGGATGTTGTAAACATGCATTATCCTGAGCAGGTGTGTCGGAAATGAGATTCAAAACAAAAGTCCAGTTTGCAGTTCTGGTCTGGCATGCATTCACCAAGGGAGAGATAAGTGTCCTCTGCACAAAACAGGTGGACACCAAATAGTATACTGTATATATTAGGGCTGCATGATTAATCTAATTGCGATGTCACTCTGTGCAATTACATAACTGCAAAAAATGTGTGACTTAAGTTAAGAAAAGGTGTGCACTGCAGTCTCCACGTTGGGATGTAACACGAGCAGCAAATGCGCTACCAGTTGTCACAAAATAGGCAGTAAAAGAAAATCAAAGAATGAAAACTTCCAGCCGCGAGCATTGTTTGAATTATGAAAGATATAATGGAAAGTTGCCCAACGCGCCAAATGTTAGACAGTGTATCGACTGCACGGCAGTGACAGGATCAAAGAAAACAAACGCACAGATAAATGAGTATACATGAAGAAAACTTATCTTTGTTTCAAAGTCAGCCAGTCACAGGTACTCTGGGGCACAGGGATCTGTCCTACACTATATACTCCATACAGACAGAAACAGAAACAAAAGAACAGGGATTTCTCTATTTTCTAAGTTTGAGTGGATGGAATAACCAATATTTTGTGTTGCTTGTACGGAAGTG
Organism: Perca fluviatilis; assembly: GCF_010015445.1. Classification (NCBI taxonomy): domain Eukaryota; kingdom Metazoa; phylum Chordata; class Actinopteri; order Perciformes; family Percidae; genus Perca; species Perca fluviatilis. Next base: position 25,112,316 of record NC_053115.1, read on the forward strand.
AACTTTGAATGTCTGTCACTTCCACTAATGTCATCTTCTCTCTGTACCCTAGTGACTCCCCTCATCCGCTCCATCTACAACTTCCTGTAAGGGAGATCACATTCTCCGAAACAGTGCTGATCCAGTTCAACTTTTCCCGAGGAGGCTGCGGGGTCATCCATTGTTTTGAACGGTGTCACTTGACTGTCAGCTCTCCATCGCAGCCCTGCATGGCAGTCAAGAAAAGAACCTCCTGAACCATTCCTGCTTAACTCGCCTCCACTGGACCTTGCACATTTTTTTCCATCTCAACATCAAACATAGTGAACGATACTCTAAAATTTATATATAAATTGCCCAGCCATACGCGCTCACAACTTACTTTTCCTGACACATTTAACATTAACTTGTACATAATACATCCCCATACACTGGAGTATCTCATGAGTACAGATGCCCATCAATACGCTGTTGCAGGAGAGGTAAATGACACCAAGATATGGCAGTTGAAGAAAAACAAATGTACAGTATGTGATAACGGGACATGCAAGTCATCAATAATCAACAGTGTTATTTTTGTGGTGGTTAAGTCTAGATTGATCGTGCTAGTAACGTTAACTAGCAAGTTGTTCGTTAAGGGCTGACAGCTGGTTAACGTTACGGACAAAAACTATTTGTTCCGCGTATTCTCTTGTGTGTATCACATATCCGTCTCCTCTAGCTGTTGTGGTTGATATGATGTAGGTCCCCTAGCTTTGACCAGACACAAAAATGGTGACAGCAAAGCACTGTGATGTCACGTGGTCCTTTAAATATAATTATAAATATAAATATAAAAATATAAATATATACCAGAAACTATGCACAGAGGACTACTTGCACCCTAGTGCTGCTGAATTTTTTATGTTATTTAATAAATGTCATGTTTTATATCTGTCATGCTTTTGTGTTTGTCAGTACATTTTTCAGCTTTACATTTTTAGTAATGCATGGAATAAAAATAAATTAAAATGCTTATAATGATTTATTATTACAACTTAATGTCCAATTGAGTCAAGATCATAAACCATAGTATTTGAGTGTGTTGAGGGATCTGACACCTGCTGTTCCTGTGTCAAGGTAAGTCTCCTGAAAGGTCAAATGAAGTACGTTACGTTGTTAAATTTAGTTGCTTTATATAGAGCGCTGGTGGGTGTTTTTTGCATAAAGATATGAAAGTAGAGGAAAGAATTAATATATCTAGCCATCTTCAGGTCAATTGCGCTTACTGGAATTCAAATAAATGGTGATAGTGCCCTATGCTGCCATTATAATTTTAATTTAGTTTTTATTGAGATAACTAATTCTTATTTAACTGACTGTATGCAAGACAGCTGTGACTGTCTTAAATTGTCCCAAACTAGCATTTTTTTGTAGTAATTAAATAAGATTTATAATAATATTTAGGTTTGATTGTTGCATGCACTTTACAGAAACTATTAATTCTTTTTGTCAAGATTTTCAGAGTTGTCCGATTTTCTGGTAAGCTACTCTTTGGTTCCTAGTAGTTGAATTAAGAGTACAGTATTTTTGAAAATCTGCTTACTCTTCATGTTAACCCCTCTCTTGGTCTTTTAGTAATAGACCGGTATTTGCAGCAATTAAATATCACCATATCTGAAACCCTTTTAACAATAGACCCAGATAAAATGTACAATAAATGGCAGACGTGATACCATTAGGTTCTTAGTGGGACAGCGTTTAGTCAGTTTTTAGTGTGACAGGGCTTACTAAATTTAAGAAGATAATAATGAAAATAGCTCCTCACCACTTTTTATTACATTTTTAGGAGGATGATTTGGGTTGATTAATTAAATAAAGTATGAGCACCCAGTGCCTACTGATGTCTGGCAATACAAAAGTAACATACTACAAAGTTGTGCATTTTCTTTGGGCTACTTAAACAAGCTGCAAAGGAGATCCGTGCTTGATTAGTGTTGCCTGACCTCCTTCTTTACTGATTGGGTGATTAGAGTTCAAATCTATTGGCTGTGAAAGCCACAGGGCGGAGTTGATTATCAAAACGCCACCAGGTGTCTAATAAGCATCTGGTGGTGTTTATTAAACGCCTGGTGACGTCACACGCGTGGTGGCGTTTATTAACCGCCAGGTGGCGTTTATTAGACGTGTAGTGGCGTTTAATAAACGCCAGGTGGCGCCACAAACGCCGTTCAAAACGCCGTGCGAATTGTGACGAATTGTGACCCTTTTGGCTTTCCATAGCATTGCGGCGCCACACGCCGGCCAAAACAACGGCACGGGCCGCCTCTTCGGGGCAGAACCCTTCTGTGTTGAATTGCATGTTCCAAAACCTCCTTAGAATCAGTTTGAAGTATAGATTTCAGACACTCTGTTAATTGTGTTTGACATTTAGATGGATTGAACCTGGTTGGTGCACACATGTTGGTGTACACAACCCCTACAGACCCCCAGCCCTTTTCCTCCAGTTTGGCAACTTCAGTTTTTGCACTTGTGTGTACTTGTACTTTGTGTTTGTTTGAAAAGTAAACATTAAGGTTACTAGAAATAGAACATTTGGGGGTTAGTTGGTGTTGTACAAACTCAGACAGGGGTGGGTAGATGTTGCACAAAAATTATTGGTCAGTGATTTTGCTACAAGACCGACCTGAGAGAGACAGTGAGGCATCAGAGCCATGATGAAGACTTTGTGTGTTGCTGTTGTTGTGCTAAGTCTCACCTCAGTGTGCCAGCCTGCGCCGCTGGTCTGTGAGAAGCTGCTGAAGCCAGTGGACAAAGCCTCAGACGTAAGTCTCTTTCCACATTTATAACTAACTTTTCAAACTGTGGTCCAAGACAGAATTTAACTGAACCTACTAAATTCATTTGTGCATATTTTTCCTTTTTCTGCAATGTTTTGTGAAAACAATTCACCTAAATGGTTTCAGATTATTGCATAAAACATCTAAATAAATAAGTAAATAACCAAACAATATTCCCTTTTTTCTTATTTCAGATTTCTGGGAGTTGGTATTTTATTGCCATGACCTCGAATACCTGTCTGGTTACAACATTACTGAATTATGTGTCTTGGCCAAGTGTTTCATTGAAGATTACCTCCAAGAACACACCCAACGTCTATGAGAGCAACTATATCTTAAAAATGTAAGCAATGAAATTGGAAAGAATCTTATGCCTTACGCCGTCAGAATGTTTGTGCATCCTATAACACTCTGTCCTGTACAGTTTGTTCTTTTAGTTGTTAAATCTTAATAAACCTTTTGCAGGTATGGATATTGTGATACTGCCTCAGAAGAATTTTTGTTGGAGAACAACAAGATTTTTTATGACATCAACAGTAAGAGATTTGTTTCATTTTCTGTGTGCGCTGGTGTTTAATTGTTTAATTGTCTCTTTGTCTTTGCTTCTTTTAATCACTATTTTAAACTTTTACACTGCAGGCTAGACTGTAAAAAAGGAGAAAGAAATGTGTTACTATTCTTACAGTCTGCTAAAAAAATGGAAAAAATGCTTTGACTTGCTATATAAAAATAATAATACTGAATATTAAAAGATAATAAAGAATAAATACATATCAAAAGATATTCTAAACAATTCACAGATTATGATCATATTTAAGCCCTAGGGCAGGCTTTGAAATAGGAGACAGAAACAGTTCTGTTGTATTTTATGTTTTTTTTATTATACAGTACATATGTAGTGTTGATGTGATTATGATATTGTAGTTTTAATGTTAACCATTTAATGTATTATTACCATTCACATTCTTCGTATGTTTCAACAGATACCCGAGTTGCTGAACCAGATGTGTTGCTGCAGAGTGGCTGTTCTGACTGCTTGGTTGTAAAGGGGGAGGAGAACATTGACTCTCTCTTGCTCTTCAGTAAGGACAACAGAGGGATAAAATAAGAAACTATGTACTGATATTTGCCATAATGGGGGATATACAGTAACATATCTTAACATGACACTAACACTGCAGGAAGACATTTGTAACGATAAGGTGGTGAAGTGAAACAAAACTAAAGATATACAGCTCTGTGAGGTTGAATGTATTTAGGAACTGCAGTGCTTTGAGCTAAATGTTAACACATGCTAACAAGCTGTCATGTTCACCATCTCAGGTTAGCGTGTTAATATCATACTTACATTAGCTACCTAGCACTACACACAAAGTAAAGCTGAGACTGATGGGAATGTCATTAGTTTTGCAGGTAGTTGGTCATAAACCACAAAATATTGACCCGATGGGGCTCCAGGAAGCGTAAAGGGATCACCAAAGTTATTACAATTCATCCTGAAGGGGGACATAAATGTTTGCACAAAATTGCATGCCAATCCATCTTATAGCCATTCTAGTGGCACGGCTAAAAATATTGCTAACTATCACTGAATTATTTCTGTATTTTGTTTTGAACTACCTATCTCTAACAGGCCTTTAATAGCACTGTAGTGAGTGAGAATGCAGTGGTGTGGGTTAAACTGGTGTACACTGTAGATATTCTAAGACAGAATATCATCACAAGGCTTTCATCTGAAATATGTCATCTCTTCAACAGGTAGGAGGCAGAATGTCTCTGCTGCTGAGCTGAAGGAGTTTGAGAAACAGGCAGAGTGCCTCGGCTGGGCCAAACCGGAGGTCCTAAACACAGACCACGGTGAGACTTGAAAAAAGGAGTAAATGTCTTTACAATCAATACATGAAAACAAAGGGAGTGTACTGTAGTGGCATGTTCTGACCTTCTGACCCCCCTGTCCTGACACAGAGGGGACTGGTTGAACAGGGAGATGGCAGCTGGCAGGAAGGTCCTTCTGTAGCGGTCCTTGTCACAGCAAAGCTGAATCAGTCTCTTACTAGTTTCGCATTGCCAGACCTATTTTCACAGCGCTGCGGAGGAAAGTCTGGCTAGTCCACACAACATTCTGGGATAGAAGAAAAACGTGCTCTGGTTTATTGGCATTTCTTTAAACCAATCACAGTCATCTTGGGCGGCGCTAAGCGACGGTACCTCTGCAAAATAGCCCCGGGAAGGAACTTGTTTTGGTGTAACATGCACGTAGGGAGGCGAGCTCCGGAACTACAATGGCTGTGGGGTGTGTGATAAAATTTTTACAAAAAAAAAGATAAATATAATTTGATTGTCGGTTCTAGCTCGGAGGATGTTTCCCGAATCAACCAGATTTTAGAATAATCCAAACAAGTTCATTTAGCCTACTATTTAGCCTAGAGTTTAGAATGCCAACACAAAGAAAGCGTAAGGTGAGGGACTTCAGGCGGAACCTTGGGTGGCACCGGAACAATCCTGTAGATGAAACGTTGTCTATTCTGGGTCCTTCTCACTTCACCTAAATTTCATCCCATTTCCTCCCTTCCTCGCGTCTTAGTCTGTCCCACCAAGGAAACACGGGAGAGATGCAAGGAAATCACAGGAGGAGAGAGGAAACGAGAAATGTGTTTTAGAGGGATGAGACGTTCTTTTCCTCTGATGCGTCACATTTGTCAGCCATTTGGGCGGCGTTAGCAACCCTTTAAGCTGTACGGCTTTTGGGAAGGCTGCTCTCGTGTATCCTCGCCTATAGCTCCTTGGTGATCCCTCCTTGATGCTCGCTCCTTGGGGTGGAAATAAGAGCTTTGAGACGGCCTTCACGGAGGAGGGACAGAGCAACTTCTAGTTCATTCACAGAGTGAGGAGCTATCAAATAAGGCAGGGGTTTTCAATGTTTGTAAAGCCAAAGACCCCTTAACTGAAAGAGAGATGGAGCAGGGACCCCCCCATACAGTATATTGTATCAAATAAAGTTACTTATTAAACTGGGCCTAGAATAACGTGTAGGGCGGCCTTAAGCCTTTATACATACTTTTTTTTTTGCATAGAATACTAAGCTATCAAAATAGCATAACTGTTGCCATGATTTCATAAGTCATGTTTTAATGTTAAAACATACATTTAGCACAGTGAATCCTTAGGATTAACTGTATCTGTGGATGTTTACCTTAGTGACCATCTTACATGTACGCCAGTAAGCCTATGATCATCAGCAGGGATTTATATATATGCTAATAATATGTTGGATTCATGTTAAGACTAAGAATCTTTGAAAAATACTTTTCAAAAATTAACAATTATTTGGAGACCCCCCTGAGTTGACTCCGAGGAACCCCTAGGGGTTCCAGACCCCTTGTTGAAGATCCCTGAAATAAGGGACATGGGCTGTACCCATAGACTAGTCTCTTACTGAAAAGGCTCCACTGTTTGACCAGGAGCTCATAAAGAGGATGTGAGGTGTTTTTCATGATGCATACCAGTTTGTGCAGCATCCTCTTCTCCACCATTACCTCTAATGGCTCTAAAGTGGCTCCCAGAACAGAGATGGCCTTTCTGATGAGTTTATTCACTAGTGCCAAATGTATGTATAGTATGCAATACATAGCATGGTAAAATGTATTGTGGGGTTGGTGTAATTTATATTGTCAGTACTATTATATTCCAATTTTGTTTTTGCTCCCTTCACAGATATGGAAAACTGCCTGTCACTGGACACGGACGACAATGATGATTCAGAATTGTTATCCTTGATTTTTCAAAGACTGGGCAAAGAGTATGCAGTGCCCCTCAAGTGTCTTTCAGAGAGCATTCAAAAATACCACAAGGCTGTCTGTGAGTGGGTTCAGCAACAGTGGGCTACTTTATGGTGAATGTGCTAGGGCACTGCTATAATAAATATTCATTCACACAATCATATTTTTGTGAAATGGTGCAACCCTACTCAAGATGTATAAATTGTTTAAAGGGAATCGACTACTGTTAAAGGTAAAGACTCTCAAATGTCATAAAACAACTTTTTTTTCAATTCAGGTTTTTAGTGGTAATCTGCAGTGCTTTCTACACAATTCAATGTCATCAATATTACATAGATTTTCTTTTGTTATTTTTCTTTTCCCCTTTTTTCTTTTCTTTTTTAATAAATAAATGACCACTGAAGTATAAAAGTATTTTGCAATGCAGACAGAAATCACACACTGCACTGCACACGCTGAGCCAGGATTTAAGCGTGATTTATGGTTGTGTGGAGCCTCCATGCAGAGCTTTCAAAGTAGCCTACATACAGTAAGTGGCCTGAAATTTATACTTGGTGTGTGCGTAGATCTCTTTAAGAAAATAACAGGGCTGGCATGTGTGTGTACGTGTGTTTTATATGTGTTAAATGATTAATTAAAGTTAAAGAGGTTATATAAAGCATCAACATCTGTATGTGTTCGAGGGATGTTTGCTCAATGGCACAGAGCTAGATTGTGTAATTGGTAAATGGTAAGCAGACTTAGACCCTTTTTACAAAAACAACATTTTAACTTACTAAACACTAACTAATAATATAATGTCTGCTTAAACCACCATGTACACTTCAGTTAGAAAAATAAACCTGCCTATCCCCATGTATAGAATCACTGAAATATGTAATATCAACATATTAGTAACACCATTTTACACCAACAGTGTAATAATACTTCACAGCACAAGCAACCTCCATATCATCCTTGAAATGGATTAACGCCACTATGACACAACAAATTATTCTGATAAGCTTTGTGTTATTGCAGATCTGTGGTATTGGATTGCATTAGATTTAGCTAAATAGTTACAATATGAATTTACATCTCAGTGTATGCCCTATGCCTGCCCTATGCCTGTGCATTTAGTGAAATATGGTATGTTTGACATTGATACACAATAATGTTACAGAGCTATAATGCTATAAAAACAAAGTTGTACACTGTTGAAAGAAACAGTGAAATATATTTTTAATATCTGATTCTATTGTGTGATCTTGCATCAAAAAGAAGGTGTGCAAAAAACGGCAAAATACTAAATCTGGCTAAAATTATTGTGTGTATGTGCTTCAGCCACATCACATATTTGCTGGTAAGAAACTTGCTAGTGATGGGATGGTGTCTGGTTTGATCCCGGACCCAACAAATAAATCGGCCTTTTTCACAGAGGAAATTTTGATATCTCACGGTATAAAAAACTGAAATAAATGTATGATTCATTCTATTTAGCTTCTTTAGGTCCCTGTCTCTGTCATGGCTTACTGAGACACTTAAATAAAACAGAGCCTTTTTTAAATGCAATTAGTAATGCCTTTTCAGTAATTTCTGATACTGCAAAGGCTAAGGCCAAGCTTTAAGCCCAGGTGCTGTACTACGGGTTGGATAATTATTATCTTGTTTTGATCGTATTTGCAGTTAAACCAGGGGTTTCATTTATTTCCATCAAGTCTTCATGGTTTCTACCTACAAACAGTCACCGTGCCGTTAATGTGTGGCTGTGTAGTGATGTGGCTGTCTAGTGTGTGTGTGTGTGTGCAAGGGCATAACTTTGGGTTCAACATTGGGGGCTTGAGGTCTCCACTTTTGGACAATTTGTGCCTTTGGGGTGGGTTACACTGGCCAGTTTTGATTATTAGGGGGGTTGTAACCCCCCACCCCCACCCCCTCTGCCTATGTGTGTGGTCAAAAACTGTCTGTGCTTCCGGGTAGGTAGCACCTGATTGAGGACCCAAAGATTGGTTTCTGTTAATGCCCTGAGTGCTAATTGGCTCTTACAAATCCAATGTTGGATCAAAAGCTGAACCCCACCACTTTTGATGCCAACCACTGCTTGTATTATATCTGTAGATAATCTGGAAATCCAGCCCTAACAGCAACCAATTAGATTTTTGTTGTTCTTGTTTTTTTTTTTTTGTTTTTTTTTACGCAAGTGTTCTCCACTCATCGTTTTACATTATAAAACCTTTAACTTTTTTAATACAATTTTTATTTTAAATTTTTAGCTACTTTAACTTTACAGCAGATAATCAACCATAGATAGTATAAGAAATCAACGGCTGCTTGTTGACTGACAGTTGATCTTTACCGTGGTTGCCTAGCAACGCCACCTCAACTCAACTGTAGATGGCTGCATTGCTTTGTAATGCTATAATTTCAAAATATATTACAAAAATAACACTAAATACAAATAGTTAGCACAATGCGTTTTTCAAGTTAAGTGGGCTATAAGAAAGCGTGATTACATTTTTTTTTTTTTTAACATTGTACTTAAAACGGCGCCACAATCGAAGGGGCTCCGGCTCTAGGACCCAGGTGCAGCATCACCCCAACAGACACCGGTTGATGAGATGGTCCAGTCGGCATTACACATCTAATTACACGACAAAGAGCGAATGTTCGCTCCGGTCAGTAGTAGTCGGAGGTAAACTTACTAGACGGTGAAGGTGGACTACAATAACGATAAAAGCGAGAGCATTTTCCGCTGTCTTTGTCCGTTAACCCGCACCGTGGCAAGAAGACCCGTCGCTTGTCTCATCGGCGACAACCATGAGCCAGAGGTTCATCGTCTCCAAGAGCGACGGCGACCGGCGCCCCTCAGACATCCAGGGGGAGGTGAACCAACTGTTTGAGGGAGACGAGCCCCCGACCAGCAGCGATGCGGAGGGGGAGGGTGCTGCCGGTACCGAGGTGGTGGTAGTGCTGAAAGGTAGGGAGACACTTAAACCGGGCTTCATTCATCCTGTTTGTTAGCTATAACGTTAGGCTATATGCTAGCAGTCCTGATGCTTTGACTCCTGTGCTTGACTCCTGTTGTCTATGGACCGATATGTGTGACTTGAATTTGTAATGGCCAAATAAGGCACGGTCTGGCCAATATAGCTAACAGAGGCACTGCAAAGGACACACAGTTTCCTTCCCCCCCCTTAAATATTTGCAATGTTACAGTTGCATTGCGCAAACAATTGGAAGTTGCATGTATATTCATGTCTATGTTGTCAAAAAAAAGAAAGAAAAAAATGGGGCTATGTTTTGCTTGGTTTTCAAATGGTCTGTTATTTTATGTTGGCTCCCACTGTTGCATACATTTCCTGCACAAGTCATCAGTGGTCACTCTGAAGGGCATCAGTTAATTTCCTTAGTAACCCCTCCTTTGTGAGACAAAGCCAGAGGCTCTTCATCTCTCCATCTAATAGACCTAACTTTATGTGGCCTGATTTCTAGGGTTTATTACGATCTTAAATTCAGGCAGTCAATACTTCACCCTCTACACATGCCACCTGAAACCACTGCATGTGAGCCGGGAAACTACTTGCTTCCCTGGTGATGAAAAGGAGATGTCAATTTCAAGTATGTTTCAACCTTGTAGCTTGGTTTTGGTTTTACTGTAGCCTACTAGCAACATATTTTATTAGGTGATAGCTTGCAGAGTGTGTTATCTGTCTTTTTTTTGTCGCAATTGAATTGTATCCCAGTTAGTGCATACAGGACAATTCCTGTGCTCCCCATACATTTATGAATTTGATCCATGGTGAATAAAAACATCGCTGGTCAAACCTTAATCTCTACAGTTAGGTTATGGCAATTTCCTCCAGTTCCCCTCTGAGTAACCCTAACCCTGAGAACCGGAGCCATTGTTGTGCAATCCTGTATCGCCCACTAACCTGAGTGAAATAATCAACACCTGTCAGTCATTGTCTGAATTGAATGCAGCATTGCAGAAATGGTGGCAAAAATTCCCATCGGGCCAGGAATTGAAGCTGTTACCATTACCAATGATTTTAGAAAACGTGCAATTATTCAGGTCCAGTCATGTGCAAATAAAGATTTATCTGCAAATGAATCAATACATTTCACACTGCATTTAACTTATGAAGGCTGCCACATTTATGACATTTCAGATTAATTAGCCAGGCTCCCTAGATTCCCATAAATGCCTTTATTTCAGCTCTAGATTTGCTGCTCCTTGGTTTCTGTGCTATGGTCTGAAGTCTTCTACCCTATGGAGAGTTAGACATCCAGTCAAATCCTTTATTCACTCTGACCAGCATTGTTTAAACAACAATAATACACATTATAAAATATACTAACAGTTACATTTTTGTCGAGTTACACGACCACCTTCAGTTCTTACACTAGATGGTTCTTGACCTTCTCATTGGATATATTAGCTGTCATCCCCTTGTCTTGACATCTTTCCTGCTGCGCCAAGGTTCAGCAGTGCTGACAGATTTCCACTATTAAATCAGCCGGCCTGTGAGGTGGAAGTAAAGGCTCTTAATTACCAGTCCAGCACTCTACTTCATTGCTACAGAAGCCTTGGAGGTTCAAAACATGCCACCATCTCCTCCCATGCAGGTGAATTAACATAGAAATGCCTCTTCAGCATTTCTCCACTTGAATACCCCAGCGTATATCAATCATTCCTCTGGACATAAAAGATGGCTGTGTGGGACAATAGGAACAAACCTCACCATCTCCTTATGTTCCCCTTAAGCGATGGGGAAAGCTTTATTGAGGGACTTCCTCTCACGTACAGTAGGCTATGCTCTTGCTGAGCTGGAGCCTTGTGGAGACTGCATCTTTGCATCCACTTTGCTGGTTGCCATAGTGACACAGTACATTTTCACCAGCGTTGTCTCACAAATGGTCTTGCACTGAAGTGAAAGCCCTTCAGATCAAGCGATTTGAAATCAATCGCTTGCTGGGATGGTGTGATATATTTTTCTTTCCTGTTCTGTGTGGCTTGAAATCATTGTAATAGAACATGAAGACAAACCATACTGTAGCTGAACATCAGATTTGTACACCATAGGTGTAAGGCTTATATAGTTAGCTTAACTATAAGACATTTCTGATTGCTACTGTTTAGAAGCTGCAACTAACAACAATTCTTTTCATTATCAATTGATATTTTATTATTTTCCTTGCTAATTGTTTTCTTAGTAAAATGCTAAAGGTAGGGCTGGGCGATATGAAGAAAATCAAATATCACGATATTTTTTACGAAATACCTCGATATCGATACTGCAACGGCATTGTAGTGTTGACTATTGCTGCTTTCACAAAATAGTTACACAATGAGATTTTTGATGAATAATCATCAGTAATGTAGATATAATGACTAAGTGAGTAAAGGCAAATAACAGTCTGGTAAGTTCAGAAAATGACATCACTTTACTGTAATGCAGCCTTTAAAACCAGGAAAAGACACTTATGTCATATCACGATATTACGATATCCAAAATCTAAGACGATATCTAGTCTCATATCACAATATCGATATAATATCGATATATTGCCCAGCTCTAGCTAAAGGCAATAGTGACAAATTTCCATCACAATTTCCCAGAACTGAAGGTGACATATTTTTTTGTGATTAACATTTTTTTTTTTAAACAACATGCAAAACATACAATTCCCAACATGAACATAACCCCTTTGTTTTTGCTGGAAAGTTTGAGCTACCCACGTGTATGTCTACGCTGTATACAACGGATGTAAACATACACACCACATGGCGTCGCGAGAATGAGCACGAGAACGTGCCGTGCTATCCCGAGAACGTCACATGCATGTAAACAACAACAACAATAAAAGGTTGGGTTCAGGAAAAGAACATTGGGAAAGGCTTTAGAACGACAAAAACACGATGGTGACCAACGTCACACACTTAGGAAAACAATAAACCATTGGGTTTAGGAAAGAAGGGGGAAGGCTTAAAAAAAAAAAAAATAAAGGTTGAAAAACGCCACATGTGGGATGCGATCCCAGCTCTTCTAGGTGAAAGTCCTGTGTTTTACCCATCCACCATCCCAACCAACCTCCCTCTGCGGACTTGCATCCCTTCATACTACTCGCGAAAATTCACACGTAATGTAGGTTAATGGCGGCCGAACGGCGTTGAACATGCTAAAAAGCGTTTATGCGTCTTGATAACACGCCAAAATGGCATAAGAATTGGCGTGTCATACATACGCCGCTTCATGAGATCAGTCTGCAAATTTGAACACTCTTTTTAATTACACTCGTTAAACTTGTCGAGCTTTATCTGTGTGGCTCTAGAGAAGTCTGGATATAGCATTATGTTGTTATTCTGCCAGGATAGTTGCCCTTGCCTTTCTCAGCCCGTAACACCAGGTCCCGGTCCGCTGATGTTAGGAATCTCGCCAGAGTGGTCCTGGGTCTGCTGGTGGGCGGTTCTGTGTGCACGCTCGATCTCATCTCTCCCTCAGTCTCCAGCAACTCCTGAATCAGCTCTCCCAAACACTTCACTGTATCTCTTCCTTCCTTACCCTTGGGGATTCCCAGAAAACGGACATTATTACGTTGGGATCGATTTTCAAAAGCTTAAATTTTTCCCCAGAGCATGTCCGTCTCTCCCTCTCAGCCTCATCCATTCTGGTGACCAGGCCAGAGAACTTCGACTCCATCGAAACAATGGAGCAGCGGATTTCCTTCAGACCCTCTAGAGATTTTCTCTGGTGCTGCAAGTATTTTACCAATATCGTTAATAATGTCATTAACCTGTTGCTTTTCTGCTACAGTAACAGCAGCAGCAGCAGCGTCATTTTGACCCTTTTCAGGCACATCTCCACCACGGAGCATATGCTGCTTAATATCTCCATTGGCCGCTAACATTTCATTTTTCGTCATTTTCGGCATCCAGAGTGTTTCTCGACCCGGCTTAGCACAAATATCTCTGGTCATTATCTTCAAAAGGATGAATACAGCAGTGCACTATACGGAGCTCTCCGCCCAACTAGTCCGCCATTAGGTCACGTGACACTGAAGGTCTTTGTGTCACAAAGAAGCTGAAACCACATATTTGGCATTTTATCTTAAAAAAGTATTGTGAACCGACTGAACGATTAAATTGACTAATCTTTGCAGTTCTAGTGCATAATGATAAAGCAGTATAGGTGGCATCAAACATACTTCGATATTTGATATATGGAGTGTTTAGAATAAGACTGTGAACGCGTTCAAGTCTGAATCTGTCAATGTAATTATGCCATTGTTGGCATTTTCCTGCCACGTAATAATTGCAGTGTCTACCAATGCCCATTGAGTCTTGTGCTTACTTCAGCTGGCGGTAACAGAGCAATATCTAAATTCTTCCCCCTTGGCTTGGACCCGTGATCCTGTTTCTATTGATCCAGAGGGAGGTGTGAGCTCTTTCGGCTCAGCCAGCCAATGTGGTTGATGATGACTGGCAGCGGTAGGAAGGAAGATCCATGTCTGGCTGCGAAGTGCACTCTCTGCCCTTGACCTTGCAGTGGTGTAAAGGGATATATCTCCATCAGATCAGTCGGGCTCAGTGGGATGGGCTGCAGATGGGTTCAGCATTTCTCCTGTTGCACTTGGCAAGGGAGGTTTTAAAACTACCAAATCATTCAGAAACCTAATATTTCCAACATTCTTCTTCTTATTTTTTGATAATTTGGATGTACCACAGCGAGCTTTAAACACAACCTTGACAGGGACAATGTGCATTTAAATGTTATACAGTGTTTCCTCTAGGATTTTTTTTAGCAGTGGGTGCCAAATGTTTTACGTATTAAACAGAACTGACACTTCGCTGCAACACAAACAAATATATTTATTCACCTCTATTCACACACAATGAGGCATATTTCCATTTCGTTTTGATTGAACTGTATTTTTGAGGAACTGTAGGTCTACAAAATGAATTCTACAAGAAATTCTTCATAGGGAAACCAAAACCCAAACTAGGCTATAGTATGAAACCATTCATAATGAAACTAATTGCATATTTGCCTCAGTGGCAAAGTTGGCAGCCTTGCTGTGTGCATTTGATTTTTCTTGGCTTTTGGAAAAATAACTCCAAGGCTTGGTTACACTAGAACGGCCAGGACGGTCATGTTGAACCGTTTTGATATTTATGTGTAATAACTTTGCTAAATAAAAAAAAAATCCTGCTGGTACCTGACTTTTCCTAAAAGAGTCTTATCTTATAGTATTTTCATTTAAAATAGTTTTTATATACTGTACATTACACAAAAGGCATACAATCACTTCTACCTATTTTGGCCATACACTGTCATATTGACTGCTCGGATTTTCGCGGTTTTGTTTTTAATCTTTTGCGTGGTTGAAGATGCATCTTGGTTGCTGAGTAATAATCATAGTCTCTGTCAGAGAAACGTAACTAGCGGTCTCGAGTAACAAGTGTGGGCAATGCATCACAGATGGGCCGAAGGCAAAGCCAGAGTCGGTAACGTAGGCTACGGCGTGGATGGAGTCAGTTCTGAATCAGAAGAAAAGCACCGGGCGATCACTCTGTGAAAGGCGCGGTGCACGTTGTAGATGGCCGGTAGCTGTCTACGTGTTCATATAACTTTATACATGCTACAACTGGCTGGAATCATTGCACACATCCTCTCCAAGGAGTGCACCAGCTCTAAAATGTCCCGGAGGAAGTTCATGCAGCAACTGGCAGAGGAGCTGAGAGCGGAGTTTATGGAGGAAAAAAGGGCAGCGGCGCACGGTCCGAACAGCGCTGCGCACCGCAGCAGACACCAAATCGGAGGCAGTGCCTGCCAGGTTAGGTTAGGTTATAAATGTTCAAATAACTTAAGTACTTTTAATTGTTATTTGGCTGTGAATTATGTTGAATGAATTCCCCCCAATATGTTTCATGAATGTATGAAATCACGGTTTAGCCTACTATGCCATGATATGATATCAAGGGCGTTGTATTGAATCAACAGCCACGTGCAATTTAGCTAGCAGGTGAAGGTGAAACTAAAAATGTGCAAGAACTATAGAATAATACAGGCTTAAATTAACTGACAATATAAGTTATATGTCTTACAGTTCTCAAGAATGCATACATCCCATCTCAACCGGGTCCTCCGGACAGCCTGTCTCTTTTTTCTTTCTCCCTTTTCTCCTCGCGTTGTGAAGCGCGTGTCTGCGCTATTCTCCGTCGACGTGCTCTTTACAATCACTGTTGATAGACGGCTTTTTGTATATATATTTCTGATACCGTGGCGGACCGCCACTTGCCAATCAACATAGAGGAAACACTGGTTATATATATTAATAACTTTCTGAAGTGTAGTGTGTGTAGTGAGTGTAAGCAAACAGTTTCTTAGAGCAACATTAACATTCATTTTGAGTGGGTCCACCTGATGAATGTAAGTTCATTATTCACTTTCCCTCTAGCTCTGTTTGGTGTCCACCAACTTCTGAGGAAAATAGCTGGCTCTTTGGCTGCTAAATGCTACACTATGTTAAGCAGCTAGTCTAGTACTTTTTTGCCTGACGTTTGGTGGTGGGCAGGGGCCATGCAGTGGGTTTATCAGAGTTTTTTTTGCTAAACAAACGAACAATGCTGATGAGAGTGATGGGAGTCAACCAAAACAGTAAAGTTGGGAGCTGTAAACCCAAAACAACATGCTGGAAGATGAAAAAAAGTTATGTAAAGATTGATTAGAGCAGCTTTAAGATAAGAGCGTAAGCTGCTGAAATCATTTGGCTTGCTGTCTGTAGCTACTCAAAATAAATGCAGTTTTACATGAGTGAGCAGACCTCCATATGTCTGAACTATTTGGTGTGAATGTGGCTGGTCTCTTATTAGAACTCTATCTACTGATGCACTCCTTGTATGCCTCGACTCCTGTGGTTTCCAGCCAAGCCGTGATCGCTCGAACAGGTTCTTAGTTTGTGTAAGAGCATGTGTGTGTATGTACAGTACTTGTTTGGTTTAGTTTTATTAATGTGTCAACAGTAACTATTGTAGCAGATGGGCTTGGATCTAAAAACAAAGACATTTGACGTTAATAACTGTAACCCAATTTGTCCCCGGTGTTTTGGTACATGAGCAGAGAGGCCGACTTGGCTGAGGTTTAATCCGTGTCACTGTCAGGATGTTCTGTTTCCTTGTAAGCAAATACAATCCAGAAGACAATGCCACAGCATGGGAGCACAGCGACAACAACACCCATAATCCCAACAACTGCACAACCTAATAACCTAATGACAGCAGCAAACACATTTTGATAGTTCATCTCAATTATTGTTTGTGTTTTGGTCTTTGTGTATGTGCTGGTGAATTTCTATTTTGAATCTATACAGAACCATCTATGTGTTTCAAGGAATAAATGGATAGCATAACAAGAGTGTGCAATTTACCATACACTTCCTTTCACTCTAATTTAAACAGTGCATTACATGGGTTTGTTGTTTGGCTTGTTATCGTCTATATACTACTATTTCTCCACCAGAGCAGAGCTGAGCAGACATTGTCAGATTATTAAGGATAATGCTGGCAATATTTTGTTCTTTTCATTTTTTTTTCTATTGTCAACAAAATCCATCCCCAGTATTTTCTGCCTTTCCCAGCCTGTAGCTCTCAGCCCCAAGCCCATTGGTGTCCACAAAAACAACCATAAAGGCCATAAATATATACTTTCATTTATTTATTTTTTTATTAGGCTAAATAATTGCCTAAAACACACTGTAGTTTTTAGCAAAGGCTACTCAGTCAGGAGTAAATAATGTATTTGCTGAGGACTATTTTCAGCATATTATTATTATTCACTCAAATTCGACTGAAGTCTAATCCAGCAGTGGCTGCCAGTGATTGTGCTCCCATGATAATGGGCTGTTGGCTGACCAGACGGAGGATTGTTTGTGTGTTTATTCAGGCATTTCTGCCTATGCATGTGCTGTAATGAATGCCATGCAAATAATAAAGAACCTCTTTGATATAGAGGTGCAGTCCGATGGTGAACACAGATATTGAGTCACAAAGGGCTATTGTGGATGACTCCTCTTAATATAGTGGAGTGGCTGTTTATAGTCACTCCTGGGAAGAGTGTGGACCTGGTTAGGATTTTTATGGATTATTTATCAACCCCCGGAAAGCATTGTGTAATCACAGCTTTTCTTGTCATGAAGGGAGAAATGTGATACTAAACATTGCATTTGTTGTTGTTGGCTGTCTGTTCACACAAAAAGAAGATTAGGTTTGAGATGTGAGGTTTTGTTTGGATAAAAGCTAAATTCTCTTCATCTTTTGATATGCAGGGGGTGCAAAAATAATGTAAACATTGAATGAAAAGGGAAGTGCAAACTCTGCTACAAGATCCTTGTTTTATTGGTGTTAACTCTAGACCAATTTACTGGTTTTCAGTGCAGTTTGTTTGGCATGTGGTCTGATGGTTATCCAGCCATAGACACATCCCCACCCCCACATATGCACCTGTGATGTGATTTTGACTCGGTTATCTGTCTTGTGTTGCTTTGAAAATACACATATCAAAGTGCTGGTCAGTGTTGGGCAAGTTACTTCCAAAATGTAATACATTATAGATCACTAGTTACTGTCATTTGAGAGTAATTAGTTATATTACAATATTACTGTCTCTGAATTGTAATGCTTTACACTACTTTTGCATTACTTTTGAGTTACTTTCACCAAAATGACAGTATGACTTCGCAGGTAGCTTGTGTCATAAGATTTTGTATTATTAATCTGAATCTGCAAAGTAACTAAAGCTATAAAATAAATAGTGAAGTAAAACATACAATAGGCCTACTTGACTCTGAATTGTGGTGGAGTAGAAGTATAAAGTAGGAGAAAATTAAAATACTTAATTAAAAGTACCTTACAATTGTATTGATGTACGACATAGTTACTTTCCACCGCTGATAAAATGTAATGATATTACGTGTAGCAAGCCTAAACATTCATTTTCCGACGTGAGTATGTCCATCCGGCAAATGTATCCGTCTCTGCAGTCATCTCAACCATCGAATTCCAGCAACAGGAAATGACATCACTGGTATACGGAAGTAGAGCAGATTTTGCCACTGCGGCTGGCTGAGACACAGAGAACAGTGGAAAGAACGGCAGGCTTTTTCACGCCATATCTCTAACCCCGATGGATAGAGAAAAGGTTGAATATCGCTTAATTGTCCCTTTAACGCCTGTTAGCGGAACACTATCATTTCCAGCCAGTAGGCCTACCTTGGTTTATTTAACATCAACTGCCAGAAAAATAAACTGTGAAGATAAGTCTGAACTGTTTACAACTTCACATTATATACTTTTCTGTGGACCCAGGAAACCTCATTAACCTTCCACTTGCCTTTCTTTGTCTTCTTGCCCATCTGTTCCACTCATGCTGTAATGCCATTAAATGGTTCGACATTTTCTACCTCAGAAGAGCCATTGATTAGTAATCTAGGGAGCCATTAAATGCCAGGGCTTCTTCGCCATCGTTCACCCCGTTATTCCTTTTTTCTTGTCAAAGGGGGCCATCTATACAGTGCAGATCAATACAACTCATACACCATTAACTATGTATGTCCGGTCCCTATCTAATTTTCTGTTTAAGTGGAATAAAATGATTAGAGGCTTCTTCAGGGGAGGGGGGAGGACACTGTAAAGAGAGGTGTGGTGACATTGACCAGACAGCAGAGGGCAGCCAATTTAAGGTTTTTATGGAGACACACAAGACTGATGCTGTGTGTGTGTGTGTGTGTGTGGGTGCTTAAGTAATCCTTTTAATTGTTTTTTGTCAAGAGGTTTAGGTTTTGACATACATAGTTAATATACAACAAGGTGGTTTTAACAGCGTCTTGCACATACACAGCCTGTTACAGCAAATGTAAATCGGAAGGTTGAATGCGATGAGAAATTAATTGCTCTGCAGTGACCCAGACAAGTTTTTCTCTGCTGAGACAACAGGGGGCAGTCGTGTCGTAATCAAGACTGCCAGCATCTACGCATATTCCCTTCAGTCAGAATCACATGGTAGAAAAAACTAATATATGAGAGGGGATCAGGAACCCAGCAAATTACACCGCTGTCTGTGTTGTGTGTGTGTGTGACCGAAGGTGCATGTTAAGCAAATGGCAAGTGAGAAGAAAGTGTATGTGTGTGTGTGTGTGTGTGTGTGTGTGTGTGTGTGGATGGATGGGAGGAAGGATAAGTAAGGGAGAGAAAAAGGTAACAGCACAAGAGGGGGAGTAAATCTCCCTTAGCCCAGAAATCCTCGTGCCGTTATGTAACTGTCTGCAAATGGGGGAGGTGTGTAACTATATGTGTGTATGTGCGTGTGGTGGGGGATTGGGACCAATTGATAGAAAGTGACAAAATCCTCCTCACATGCAGGCAGGCTGCAGGGCAGACCTCAGTGATACTAACATCATGGGACGAAGGGGGGGGGGAGACGGGGGAGAGCCTCAGCGGGAAGAGAGCATTTCTCCTCTACCACGCAACTCGATGACACATCCATCACAGGTCCAGACATCCAGTAACTTGGACAACCACAGCTCGTTCTGTGGCACACGGCCTGATCTTCAACCTTTACACTCAAGATTTCTATCGTGCCTGCGTTCCCACATAGTGGCTACCATTAACATCCCACATTGATTCAGCGTGTCAGGCTAGTTTAGAACATCATGTAAGAAATGGCCACGAATGTCTTCGGAAATTTCTTTTACAGAACTGTTCTAAAGAATGTTTATGTCTTTATTCTTACCTAAAAAGATGGTGGGGATGTTTTCTGGCATTGTTTTAGAGAGTAACTTTGGCATGCATGTTGCATATTCATCATAATATTTACTATAGCTAAAATAATTAGTTATATTACAAAAAAAAAAATTTTTTTTAAAAAAAAATTACTGGTTCCAGCCACTAAAATGTGAATATTTGCTCTGTTTATAGTCTTCTGTGATGGTAAACTGATTATCGCTTGGTTTGGGACCACTGACTGGACAAAACAAACTTAAACTTAAACTTAAAATCCCGCAACTTGGATTCTGGGAAATTATGATGGGCATTTTTCATAATTTCCTGATTGATTAATCAAGAAAAGAATTGGCAGACTAACTGATAATGAAAATAACTGCTGTCTAACAATAAGATTATACCAATAAAGCCTCAGTATGAGGTAGGGCTTTGACTTTTGCCCAAAAATCATATTCGAAGTTCGTTTGTTTATTAATATTAATATTTGAATATAGTCAAATATTTATTAATAATATTTTGACCATTAAATGCCTTCAGTAAGACCTATATTGATATCAAACCTAAGTTTGATATCAATACTATACTTTCGACAGGAAGTTCAGTGCTTTCACCGTAGCCTACGTAAGTAGTCTGATGTTAATACTTGTGTGCTGGTGTGTGCGTTGAGTCGGCGTGTGTGTGTGTGTGTGTGTGTGTGTGTGTGCGACAAATCTGGCGACGTTCTGTAGAAAAAAAAAAAAAAGTCGCCAGTATTGTCCAGCAAGCACGGAAGGTATTTCTCTCCTGTGGGCCCCAAAACAGTCACCTCTCTCTTCTGTCCTGTGACTGAGGAGCAGCCCCGCCCTTATGGAGCTAAATCGGGGCCAAATGTTTTGCTAATTTGAAAAAAATATATATAGTTGAAAAACTAAAGCTTGAACTTGAAAATTTAAGTTTTGGTCAAAACTTGGAAAAAATAAAACCATGTATTCAAACTAAAAATAAGTGTACCAATTTTTCTTTCAGTTTGAATAAAATTTAGATTCAATTCTGGAATTATTTTGAATAAATTATAAATTTTCATTTTTCACTTTTATATTTCTTTTCAGTTCCACATTTCATGTTTTCAGATTCAAAACTTATTTTTTTTACGGCTTCAAATCTTTTTTTTTCGGTTTCAAATCTTTTTTTCACTTTCAGATCATTTTTTTCGGTTTCAGACTTTTGGCCCTGATTTTGCGTAGGGGGCGTGGCTTCAACTCAGAGGGGCGTGGCATTATGAATGACAGCCTAACAAAGAAGGCATGTTGCCTTCAGGAAATTGTGTTACTGTGAGAACTATGACTGAATGCTTTCTATCCACTATATACATGTGCTTTTTACTTAACAAACTGATACCAGTGACAAAGTTCCATTTAAAAAATTGGTTTGGACAACACATGGTACCAATTAAACTATAAGAGCAATAAACTGTGCCAGATTGTGCAGTTCAGCAGGAACAATGACTTCTCCCACTTCCATGTATGACTTATAGCACCACAGTATTCACTAGCACCAGCCCACAGGTAAGACATGTGAAAGATATTAGCATTTTTGAGTAGATACCCTGCGACATTATCTCCGCAGTGGCATTTTTTGTGATTAACACATAAAAAGGGAATATAGGTGGACAGCTGGACAAAGCTGGCAATCAAGCATCGCTAGCACTAAAGTTAGCAATAACTAACGTTAGCTTCACACTAGCTGGGGTTTTTACACTAATTTCAGTGTCCAGCTCAAGTTTTTTTACTTTAAGTGTAGTGGTCTTTGTGAACCTCTGTTTGTCAGAATGACCATAACTTCGACAGAAGGTCTCTTTTTACAGAGTAGACAAATATGACTTTACATTAATGCTCTGGCCTGATAAAGTACGTTTTACACACATAACGCGTTACATGTAACAGCATGACAGTTATGCCTTACAAAATATGCCAAGTGGGCAAACTTTGAAGGCTTCTACCACAGCCTAACTGTATCAGAATACACTAACTTGTCTTTTTGTATTTGTAGGTCTACTGTCTGTTTTCTGGACCGTGTGTGTCCGTATAAAAGCTTTGATTGATTGATTAACAAAGCATACCAGGATGTTGTTTAAACTAACCATGAAAAGGTAACACTATTAACTTAGCAATGTTAGTTATCTTATAATGTTTTACATTTATAAGGCTCTGTACGGCTGCAGGCAGCCACTGTCGAGTTATGGTCATTCTGACAAACAGAGGTTAACAAAGACCACTACACGTTAAAGTCAAAAAACTTGAGCTGGACACTGAAATTAGTGTAAAAACACCAGCTAGTGTGAAGCTAACGTTAGTTAATGCTAACTTTAGTGCTAGTGATCCTTCATTTCCAGCTGTCCACCTATTTTCCCTTTATGTGTTAATGACAAAAAAATGCCACTGCGGGGATAATGTCCCAAAGTATCTATTCAAAAGGCTAATATCTTTCACATGTCCTATACGTAAGCAGGTTGCCTTGGCAGAGCACGACGTTCCGGCTGACCGCGTGAATACTGTGGTGCTACATTCAAAGTCGTACATGGAAGTGGGAGAAGTCATTGTTCCTGCTGAACTGCACAATCTGGCACAGTTTATTGCTCTTATAGTGTAATTGGTACCATGTGTTGTCCAAACCAATTTTTTAAATGGAACTTTGTCACTGGTATCAGTTTGTTAAGTAAAAAGCACATGTATATAGTGGATAGAAAGCATTCAGTCATAGTTCTCACAGTAACACAATTTCCTGAAGGCAACATGCCTTCTTTGTTAGGCTGTCATTCATAATGCCACGCCCCTCTTAGTTGAAGCCACGCCCCCTACGCAAAATCAGTGCCAAAAGTCTGAAACCGAAAAAAAATGATCTGAAAGTGAAAAAAAGATTTGAAACCGAAAAAAAAAGATTTGAAACCGAAAAAAAAGATTTGAAGCCGTAAAAAAAATAAGTTTTGAATCTGAAAACATGAAATGTGGAACTGAAAAGAAATATAAAAGTGAAAAATGAAAATTTATAATTTATTCAAAATAATTCCAGAATTGAATCTAAATTTTATTCAAACTGAAAGAAAAATTGGTACACTTATTTTTAGTTTGAATACATGGTTTTATTTTTTCCAAGTTTTGAACAAAACTTAAATTTTCAAGTTCAAGCTTTAGTTTTTCAACTATATATATTTTTTTCAAATTAACAAAACATTTGGCCCTGATTTAGCTCCATACGCCCTCCCCTCTGCGTTCTCTCCTCATGTGCAGCAGCACTGCACGCGGGCAGGTAGAAAGGGGAGAAGGGACAGGATGCGGGGTGCGGGCGCCGGTGTAGGTAGGAGAGACAGCGGCACGCGACGGGAGAAAGACGCCGCTGAGCTGGCCAGCCTTCTTTGAGAATTAGGAGGGAATGCAACGCTACCGAGCCACGGCCGAGAGACGTGCGTCGCTGAGACGTGTAGTTACATTTTGAAATGCGTGAAAAAGCCTCGGAATCTGAATTGAAAACAACGTTTACAAGCAAACACATTTACAAAAAAGAATGCCCATAACCGGTTTGAATATTAAGGGCTGCCTAATATTCGTTCGAATATCATTATTTTTTTAAATATTCGAATGATATTCGAATAACGAAGTTCGGAGTCAAAGCCCTAGTATGAGGTTGCTTGGGGCTTGGGGGGCTGGATCAAATTTGAAATTGAATGGGATGAAATAATGTAGATTTTCTATATGTAATTCCTGTGATGTCTATTTCAGTCCCTATCTTTCCTCCATTTCCATTGCCTATCTGTATCGTGCATTGGGTTTTTGCATTGCATGTGTCACAGTCGGCACATCAAGGCATTGCAGTTGGTTTCATCATTCTGAATGTGTTTATTAGACCTGTGGGATCTTTCTTCTGTCAGCTCAGCACCGTCAGGATCTGTGGGCAGCCAAGATTCTCATGACTGTGCTCACATTTAAAAGCTGAACCCAGTGGGTGGGGTTGGGGGGGGGGAGGGTGTTGTGTAGCTAAGTTTGCCCTAACATTACCCACCAAAAAAACTGCTTATATCAATTTCCTTTTTTGGAGATAATAAATGGCGCTATGACTACGGAGAAGATCATTTTTAATAGGTCAGTATGATCATTTATTAGACATAAATCACTGCCCCAAGAACATAAGAGCCAGTGTTGTAGTCGAGTCACCAACCGTCGAGCTGAGTCGAGTCACCATTACCTGAGTTTCAAGTCCGAGTCGAGTCTCGAGTCCCCACTGTCGAGTCATCAAGGTTGAGTCCGTGTTGAATTCCAAGACTGCCTACATTTCTCCACTTTGGCACCTTTAAAGAGCTGATGTACTTATAAAAGAGGGTCTACATTCAACAAAAATGACACCACTGTCACGATTGCAAAGGGAGTTCATTTACTGACTTTTTTTCTAAACAACATTTAGCGGTGCTCTTTCCAGCATTGGATGTAAAATCCGTGTAGGCGAACTTCATGATCCGAGGCGCATCTCTCTGCATTTTCCAAATGTGAACATGTAGTAGGGAGCCCGCGAATCATTCACTACAGTTGCATATTAATATCAATTCCTTTGTTACGAGAGTAGTGAAAGTAAGAGCGAGAATGCAGCGTTAAGTGAGTGACGTCAGTGAGTGTGTTGTCAAGCAAGGAGAGCGAGCGGCAGTGGTGTCCGACTGAGAAGCGTATGTGTGACTGTGAGGAACAATAAACAAGAAGCTTCTCAAGACATGGTGGCTTCATCTTTTGTTAATACTGTCGGTGAAGTAAAGGGTGTTACCCCCAAAAGAACATCAGCCCTGGATGGAACATCTCCCCAGCTGCTTCCTGGCCGGTCTTGGAGCCCGAAACAGGAAAAGTGTAACATCTTATATAAAATTTGTAGGACTGCAGCTATTGATTATTTTAGTAATCGAGTATTCTACCGATTATTCCATCGATTAATCGAGTAATCGGATAAGAAATACTTTTGTTTTATTGATGAGCAATAATTAACAATAGTTTGGTTAAATTTTCGGAAAAAGCTACATTTTTACTGCCTACATTGCTTAAAATATCACATCTCAAAAAACTAAACATATTAAGTACATTCAAGTGCCCTATTACATAGTTTTTTTTAAAGAAACATTTTTTCAAATGATATCAACCTCAAACTAAGGCATACAATAAGCATACATAAACATTACATTAAGTTGTGCAACTTAACTTTCAGTTTCAACCTGAGTCTGATCTGTATCTAGGCCTATATGTAAATATTAGTTATACTAAACCTATTTTCATTTATATATTTGATTACAATGCTAAACAGCTCTGTTACACTTATGCTATTAGATCATTGATCAGGTGTTTCTCCGTGGAGAGAGAGAGAGAGAGAGAGAGAGAGTGGTGCGCAACAGTCAGCTGTTTTTCCGAAGGGATCAACACGTCGGCTCTTTAGATCTAATTGTGGTTACCACTACTTATTTTCTTGTCTTTGTTTATGGTGTAGTTTCATCGTCCATACGACTCGGAATTTGTCGGGTCCGCTTTGTGGAATGGATGATTAAGTTAGACTCCATGTTTTCTGTTGAGATGCTAAAGCGCTGACGTCGTGCTATTATCGTGGTAAGCTAGTTTGATTTTGCAGCAGACACACTGTACAGAGTTTTTGTTTTAATTACGTTTGAACTGATTCCAAACTTTGGACACTGTACAGAGTTTTCTCCAGCCTGTCTCTTCTCTTAGCCCCTCGCTATTTACGCTCCAGCATGTGTCGCTAGCAGCAGAAGCGTCTGGTGTGCGACAGCAATTATGATCCGTGCGGAAACACCGTCCGTCAGCGATACAACGTTGGTAACATTGATTATTAACGAAGCTTCGAGGCAAGTCATTTTGCATCGAGGATTTTTTTGTAATCAAATTATTCGAGTTATTCGAGGAATCGTTTCAGCCCTAAAAATTTGTATAACCTAACCTACCTATTGTACTTGTATAGTCCTATTTTCATGACTGCTCAAGTCCGATTTTATATATCCTCGAGTCCAAGTACAAGTCATCAGTCCGCGAGTCCAAGTCAAGTCACGAGTCCAGAGAATAGAGACTTGAGTCGGACTCGAGTCCGAGTCCAGGCCTTGAGTACTCCATCACTGGTAAGAGCTGTAGAGTTGGTGTGTGTGTGTGTGTGTGTGTGTGTTATTTTGGTCTGATTGGGAAAGCAGTGCACACGCCATCTGAGGCGATGGAGGCAGAGAGCAGCGGGCCAGAGATGCAGGTCATGCATCCCCATGGGGCTGGTCTGGTATTCAGGAATTATACCAGGCCTTCCTGTCCCTCAGGATGGCTGCGCTGCGTTTTCTCTCCCTCCATTTCTCCCTTTCTCTGGCTGGGAAACAATTCAGGGCTGGGGCTGGCGTGCAGGCTTAGTTTGGGTTTTGAAAAGGTGAACTGTAAGGAAGATATACAGTGTAAGAGTTGTGCTTTCAATTTTAATTACGTGTTATGAATTTTTCAGTAATGTTTTTGGTTGGATGGCTACCAGGCAGAGTTCCATAGTGCTGCAGCATGCATGAGGGAGAAGGATGGCCCTTGTCCCCATGTGTGTGCCTCACTGGAGTTGTTCCACAGCCCAGTTCTCTTCACAGTCCACAGGTTCTGTCAGCCGGTTGCGCTCGGTTGGGGGTACACACTCTCCATCACCATTACCATGCATGCCACTGCTGTGGCGCAATGTCAAGAGGGTGACTGCAGAGCAGTCCTAAGGATGTCCAAATACCTATTGTCTTACAGTACATACATTGATTATGTTAGGCAGACAATAAAAAGGAGATTTGGGCAATTATCATTGAAAATCAGTTATATGCTTTTCTGACAGCTCATCACACACCATTACCTGATTTGTTTTTCTAAATAGACTAAATAATAACAGTTTGTTTGTAAAGAGAATTTGAAATAGCACTTGCCAGTGGGAGTTTGTCAGTACAGCATCCAGTATGATCCAGCCATGGCAGTTTCAGACCTGCAGTTCTGGTCATATCAACATGCCCCACTTATAGGCAAGGAAAATAAGTAATTAGCACCACTCCACAAACATCACGGATACTGTAGCAGTAGCGGTTGTTATAGCAACAAAAGACGCTCTTGGCTGCTTTCTGGAACCAAAACTACAAAAAGCGCCCAAGTCAACCTTTTTCTTGTCCAAAAAGATGCCAAGTGTGATCATGTCCTAAGTTATCTTATCTTATCTTAGTGTCCAAAAGGCTTGTGTTGCCTTACCTTTTGTACTAAGCGAGACTGTCCAATATTGTACTGTACTGCTGACATTTATTGGTTTTGTTGGTCCGCCACCCAAAACACTTGTGTTGAAAGGCAATGTGCAGTGTTGATTCCCAGTGGGTTTGGCATTACTGGAAGTCATTTGAATTAATGATGATATTAAAAACATTGCTAAAGGCAGTGTTGAAAAAATTCAAATAGTTTGGTTTTTAATAGCTCAGTTTTAGTATTTGCACTACATTATGGTAAAATTATTTGACACTTGTATTCCAGTCAACAATTGAACCTGACAATGTTTGCTGCCGTGCACAACAGCTTATGAATATTTTTTTTTTTTGCTTTAATATTTGTAGGTGTATTCGTTCATAACACTAATGATCTTAATGCTGCTTCTGCTGGTAGTCTTATGCATCTCCTATCCCATTACTTTAATCACTTTAAGTTCTGAAATTGGTTTTGTTTATCTATTTAAGCAGGACGTTATTACACAGTATGTGTTATAGGGGGCTTTTATTTATTCATGCATTCATTTGTTGCCTCTCCACTGCATAAATGTCATATCTCAGCAACTAAGAAGCTTAGACTATCCTGATGTATTTATCACCTTGGTAGGTTGCTCATGTGCGCTCAGGTTACATGCACTGTAATTATGATATTTCCAAGATCATTTGAAGGCAAGCCGGATTGTCCTTGTGGCAAAGTGGGTGAGATTCCCTGCACTCACCACGTCTTGTCCCTTGTGATTGTCTTAACACATTTGTCCACATTTATTTTGCACTCTTTGCTCTAGTTATTGTCACATTGTTTTCATTTTTGCTAAATTTTTACCATTGCTTTTGTGTTACATTTCAGCACTTACCATACTGGGTTTGTTTGTGTTAAAATTGTTAAACATTTACATCGAGTACTGGTTTAATTTAAAGCAAACACACAACCACTGCGTAGTTCCTTAAGTTGCAGTCTTGAATAGTTAGGCCTAATGGTTTGTTTCTTCATACTTACCTTTTCTTCTTTGCTTTGACTGGTATTCTGGAATGTTTGGGGAGGAGCCGCCAAGCATTTCCTGTTTATTTATTGAGTTAACGATGTCATCACTGACATCACTGTACCAAATCAACTGATGGGGTTTATTTGTGAGTTTTCTTTTGATAGTTTCAAGTTGTTGTTTTTTTTACTTTTTATTCATATGTATTTGGCACAAATACATATGAATAAAAAGTAAAAAAAAAAAGGTAAATAAGGTAAAAAAGGTAAATAAATACGCACTTGTTGGAATATAAGAAGTCTGCCTTCCTATGCTAGGTGAGCAAAGTTACCGTACAAAGTGACTAGTTGGATTACAACTGTGATTGTAAAACTGTTTAAAGCTGGGAACATATATCAAGATTATTGCAACCTACAAATTACAGATGTCCTATATTACTTTTTTTCACCAACATGGCAGCCAGAAAGGGGCACCTATGGAATGATCAGGCTCAGGTCGCTTGCCACCCCCTCACTTCGGTTGTGTTCCTGCTAGAGCTGAAAGGATTAGTCGATTAATGAGAATCGACACAATGGCAAAACAGAAAACACAACGGCAAAAGAGATAACACAACAGCAATTCACAAAACACAACCGCTAAACAGAAAACACAATAAAAACACAATGGCAAAACGAAAAACACAATAGCAATTCACAAAACGCAACTGCAAAACAAAACGTAACCGCAACTTACAAAACAAAACAAAAACTGCAAAACAGAAAATACAATGACAAAACACAAAAAAAGGTGAGCGGTTGCTGTGTTTTGTGATTTGTTGCTGTGTTTTGTGAATTACGGTTGTGTTTTGTCAGATCACCTCTCAAAAGACAAAAAAATAAATATATATATACAAACTGCAAGTCTTAGGCACATTTGACCAATATACAGTGCCTTGCGAAAGTATTCGGCCCCTTGAACGTTTCGACCTTTTGCCACATTTCAGGCCTCAAACATAAAGATATAAAACTGTAATTTTTTGTGAAGAATCAACAACAAGTGGGTCCCAATTATGAAGTGGAACGAAATTCATTGGCTATTTCAAACTTTTTAACAAATAAAAAAAAAAGTGGAAGCGCAAAATTATTCAGCCCCTTTACTTTCAGTGCAGCAAACTCTCTCCAGAAGTTCAGTGAGGATCTCTGAATGATCCAATGTTGACCTAAATGACTAATGATGATAAATAGAATCCAGCTGTGTGTAATCAAGTCTCCGTATAAATGCACCTGCTCTGTGATAGTCTCAGAGGTCCGTGTAAAGCGCAGAGAGCATCATGAAGAACAAGGAACACACCAGGCAGGTCCGAGATACTGTTGTGGAGAAGTTTAAAGCCGGATTTGGATACAAAAAGATTTCCCAAGCTTTAAACATCCCAAGGAGCACTGTGCGAGCGATAATATTGAAATGGAAGGAGTATCAGACCACTACAAATCAATTGAAGACCGGCCGGCCCCTCTAAACTTTCAGCTCATACAAGGAGAAGACTGATCAGAGATGCAGCCAAGAGGCCCATGATCACTCTGGATGAACTGCAGAGATCTACAGCTGAGGTGGGAGACTCTGTACATAGGACAACAATCAGTCGTATACTGCACAAATCTGGCCTTTATGGAAGAGTGGCAAGAAGAGAGCCATTTCTTAAAGATATCCATAAAAGTGTCGCGTTTAAAGTTTGCCAAAAGCCACCTGGGAGACACACCAAACATGTGGAAGAAGGTGCTGTGGTCAGATGAAACCAAAATCGAACTGTTTGGCAACAATGCAAAACGTTATGTTTGGCGTAAAAGCAACACAGCTCATCACCCTGAACACACCATCCCCACTGTCAAACATGGTGGTGGCAGCATCATGGTTTGGGCCTGCTTTTCTTCAACAGGGACAGGGAAGATGGTTAAAATTGATGGGAAGATGGATGGAGCCAAATACAGGACCATTCTGGAAGAAAACCTGATGGAGTCTGCAAAAGACCTGAGACTGGGACGGAGATTTGTCTTCCAACAAGACAATGATCCAAAACATAAAGCAAAATCTACAATGGAATGGTTCACAAATAAACATATCCAGGTGTTAGAATGGCCAAGTCAAAGTCCAGACCTGAATCCAATCGAGAATCTGTGGAAAGAACTGAAAACTGCTGTTCACAAACGCTCTCCATCCAACCTCACTGAGCTCGAGCTGTTTTACAAGGAGGAATGGGCAAAATGTTGTCGTCTCGATGTGCAAAACTGATAGAGACATACCCCAAGCGACTTACAGCTGTAATCGCAGAAAAGTGGGCGCTACAAAGTATTAACTTAAGGGGGCTGAATAATTTTGCACGCCCAATATTTCAGTTTTTTATTTGTTTAAAAGGTTTGAAATATCCAATAAATTTCGTTCCACTTCATGATTGTGTCCCACTTGTTGTTGATTCTTCACAAAAAAATACAGTTTTATATCTTTATGTTTGAGGCCTGAAATGTGGCAAAAGGTCAAAAAGTTCAAGGGGGCCGAATACTTTCGCAAGGCACTGTACAGCACCCACTGCAGTGTTTCAATCATTAAGTGTAATTATTTCAACTAATGTTAGCTAATGTGCTAGCTTACGATGATGTCGTAACTTTCACCACTGCTTATTTCATAAAGGGCCCTGGCAACAAAACGTATCTTTGTTTACATTGTATAATGTGCTGTTGGATTGAATTTGATTTTGCTATTTTGCGATTTGACACTATTCTTGGAAAAGGATAGCTCGCTAGCGCACTAAGGTTAGCTATGCTAGCTAACACCGACAGTCAGAAACAAACATCTATGATCCAATGTCTTTTTTGTTAATCTACATGTTTTCTTGCCATGGCCTTTCCGTGGTAAAATATACTATAATCCGTTCAAGGAGTGGATAAGCAGACAGCAATGCTAGCTAGTTGGTAATTTATCTACTTCCACTTTATAAACAGCTAACATTACGTCCCTGCCGGAGCTGTGAACTAATTTAGCAATGTTTAGCTACATAACGTTAGCAATATAGCTTGTGTAGAATACAGGACCGGCAGGGCAGAGGGAAGTGTCAGGGAGCAGAGTATAGGCTTGTCTCTCTTTGGTTTGTGCATCCAGTTGAACTAGAGCTGGGCAATATATCGATATTATATCGATATCGTGATATGAGACTAGATATCGTCTTAGATTTTGGATATCGTAATATGGCATAAATGGTGTCTTTTCCTGGTTTTAAAGGCTGCATTACAGTAAAGTGATGTCATTTTCTGAACTTACCAGACTGTTGTAACTGTTCTATTATTTGCCTTTACCCACTTATTAATTATATCCACATTACTGATGATTATTTCTCAAAAATCTCATTGTGTAAATATTTTGTGAAAGCACCAATAGTCAACACTACAATATCGTTGCAGTATCGATGTCGAGGTATTTGTTAAAAAATATTGTGATATTTGATTTTCTCCATATCGCCCATCCCTAAGTTGAACGACAACTATCTGATATTTTAGGCTACAGTATGGTTAAAGCCGAGTCGACTCGTTCACAGACAGTGGAGGGCAGCTTCTTTTTGCCCTCCAGGTGGGCGTTCCCATAGTTCTGTGACGTCACATGAAAACTATCAGTCTTTCAGAAATAGTGGAAAAATGCAGCTCACAACTTCTCTCACGCCAAGGTGATTATTTCGATTTTTTGTTTTGACTGATCAACAGTCCATAACACAAATAAATTCAGAATGATATATACAGCGATGATCAATTTGCCTTTGTGGAAAGATGTGCAACATCTTTATTCTGCCCTGCCTTCTATTCATCCATCCATCTGTTTACTACAAGTGCACTAAGTTTATTTAGCCACTATCCACTTTGGTAACCAGGCCCAAAGTTGCTCGCAGAGTGGATTGAGTCATGACGACCCAATAAACCTCTCCCTTTCTTTCCCTCTCTGTTGTTTGCTTTGTT
Source organism: Perca fluviatilis (assembly GCF_010015445.1). NCBI lineage: Eukaryota > Metazoa > Chordata > Actinopteri > Perciformes > Percidae > Perca > Perca fluviatilis. The sequence continues at coordinate 25,144,864 of NC_053115.1, forward strand.
TCTCACCTTCCTTTTCATGTCACTGTGACCTTCCCTTTATCTGCCTGCCAAAAGCCTTGCTGTAACGACGAGTATTTGGAGAATACACTTCATGATCCTCTGTCTCCGCAGTCATTTGTTTCCCAACCATGTGCTTGTTGTTATCCAGGCAAACTGCAGACGTTACAGCTCTGCCACGTGCATGATCAATCTTTATCATATGTCCACCTGATGTGTACTTAACGCCCGCTCTCACTCATTTTTAACTATGATTTTCACGTACACACTTTTTCACCTGCATCCAAATTCTCTCTCTCTCTCCCTCCCTCTTTTTCTCTCTCCTCGTGTTATGTTCATTCAGCTTGTGGCCACTTTGCCTGTCTGGCCTGCTGATGGCAAAAATCACCAGTGTGTGAATGGGTGTTTGGTTGGCTTGCTTTGTTAATGGTGTGTGGAGAGGATGATAGGTAGGACTGCTCTGCCTGCATTTTGTGAGTGCAGTCAAAGAAGCAAACAGATGTGTGTTGCTCATAACGGCAGGGATCAGGATTGTCTCTGCAAATAAAAAAGGTGAAAGGAAAAGTGAAATGTTGACATCCTGGATTTTAGCCATTACCTCCTCCCTCCCTTCTCACCTCCCACCCCAATTGTCAGCAGCGTGAGCTAAAGCTAGATGGATGTCAAAAAGGTTTTGTTGTGCCTTTCTCCCACACACTCCGTCACACTCTAGGTTTCCTCTTCGTTCTCTCCATCTGTCTCTCTGCGATCCTTCTTATTCTCTTTTTCCCTCTTGATAAAGTCTCTTTTGCCTCTGCCGTTACCCCCTCTCTACATTTTTGACTCCCTCTCTTTCCTCTCCTCTATCTTCCTCTCTCTCTCTCTCTCTCTCTCTACCCACCCCCTCACTCTTACACCCTCTCTCCCCTTGGTTTTGGTGCATTGCAGTGGCTCCACCACCACATTGGAGACACAACAGCCTTGGCAAACGAGGTCTCTCTTTCTCTCTCTATCACTTTCTCTCTCACTCTCTCTTTCTCTCTCTCACACATTTACACACACACACACACACACACACACACACACACACACACACATGGACAAACACACACACTTCATATTCTCTTGTTTTAGCCCCAATTTCCCATCTCTTTCACTTTCGTACTCTCTCAAGGCTTATCGAGAGCGAGAAACAAAGCCTTGAGAATGAGCCGAACAGTAACCTCAACCATTTCCATATCAAAAAGCTGCACAAGATTTGAAATAAAAGGCACAAACCCAATCCTTTGCCCTCATTCTTGCTAAGACTTGTAGATTTCCATATGCACACACCAGCCTTCAGAAGCCCTGAGCTTCTCAAACGGTTGCAAGGCAACCACCTCTTCAGTTTTCACTTGATGGATTGCTCTCTGATTTCTGGAGAATAAAGACACTTCATAGATCTTGGGAGGACAAAGACTTTGTAAGATTCGCTGTTTGTGTCATCTATCACACCTGAATAGACTACCAGGCGACGGGCACTGTAGGAGGTGACTGTTATTGTGTCATAGCATCAATCCCAGCTCAGCTCTCTGTCGTTCCTGATCTGCCAGCACTGATTAAACATACATTTGATGAGGGATTCTTCTCCAGTATCTAGGCCTGTAACAATGATTACATAATTGTCTAATTGTCAATTCCTTTATGTAATCGCGGTTTCTTTGTAAAACCGCAATTAATTGCTAACATTAGCTAAGGTCTTAAGGGGTATGACTGTTGAGGGTAATTGTTAATTTTGTTAAGATATGCCAAATTGTAATTATATAAGTAGGCTAATTATTGGTCGGACTGTTGAGCTAAAGCTATGCTAGTTGTTGGCACCAAGGGGGTAAGCTTCGCTTCAGAACTCGAACCTCCGATGGCGCCATTTTGTTGCTACAAAGGTATCACCTCCTGTTAGCATTCCACTGACCGCCATTTTTTTTTATGTCACTTGACTGCGAATAACTTTACATCAGAAATGTTTAAAGACTCTATTTGTCCATTGTTTAGTTCTAAAGAAACACGACAATGTATAAAAGGCTCCATTACCTTGTAGCTCACTTTATGGCTCCGTAGCAGACGTTTTTGTAAAAATAGGCTAACGATTGTGTCATAACCAAGTGACTTACTGTCGCACAGTAGAGGAATTACCGTATAGTACAGGAGAAGCTTGCAGGCAGTTTCGACTTTAGCTGTTTAGGTTTAATTGCTAATGTTAACTAGCATGTTAGTTAGCAATAATTAGCCTGTGCTTATGTTATCTCCTTACATATACCTACACTCTCCGTCTCTGTAAGATTGGGAATGATTGAGATTTCTCTTGGCACAGCTACCAGAAGACTTACAACTTTCAGACACGTTGCTCACGTCACATTTACGTTGTCTCCGTCAGTTGGAGGCTGCGCAGTAAAGCAAGGTATCACCGGAAAAGTGCTTCTAATAGTATACATATATAATAATATACTGTCTATGGTTGGCACCTGTCCCTATACATGTTTATAGCACAAAAAGGACAAGGGGGATACAGTTAGAATTTTTTTTTTTATGATAATAAAGAGGTGTTGTTTACTTTATAGGCTGTGTACCTGTGTTACTACATTATCTGGGCCATATGACAGTGATATAACCAAGCAACTGGAATTCATTCAAAACTTTAATTTGTTTAAAAAAAATAATATAATTAAATAAATAAATATTTTTAAATTTGACTAAAAGACAATTATATTATTAATCGCAATTATTAGCAAAATTTTGAATTGTTACAGCTCTACCAGTATCATGTATACTCAGCTGGATAGACATACTAACAAAAGGATTTCGTTATCATAATCATCTCACATCTTTCAACACCTCTGTTTTTTTTCATATGTTTCTACTACAGGTGTCACTGACTTTATGTGTAAAAAAAACACATTTAGATGATGCTACAACAGGTCTAAACTGTATTTCTTTATACATTAATAAATACAAAATATGTTACAACTACAATATCTTCCACACACACACAAAAAAACATAATGTCCCCAAGTCAACCTATTTTTTCCTCTCCATTAATTTAAATACCTATTCAACAGGTACATACAGTAATTGTCCATCATTTAGTTTCAGACTGGTAAAATCAGTGTGTCATAATGACGCTGTATTTGGGCCAACGTTTAATATCTATATGAGAAGTGGCAAGAACTACATCAAATACTCAGTAATGGTACCATAGGCCCACACTTTTTTCTTCTTCTACTGAAGCACTTGCCTAAATATTGACCCCCAACCATAACCACATGGACTGCTCCTCCATTTCCATTTACAAATCATAATAAGTACTGTCTTTTAAATGGTGATGATGACTGTGAAGATATACTTATTATTGGATGCAAATTTGGCTTTCATATCCCTTCAACTTGATAGTTGTATCTAGGTCCCTCAGAAAATTAACTTACAATTCATTGTGTTATCCAAAAAAATACAACCAGGATTTAAAAGTGGGGTACACAAATCTACTGAACAAGACCAGCTTTGAATGTATAATATATTACACACACATAATGCTGTATTGTAGTAATGATTCAGTACACTACAGTATCATTACCTCATGCACTGCATTTTGGTGTAAAGCATTTCCTGTATTGATAAGTTTTATAATGTATTTACAAACCACACAGGAGGATATGTAAATGTTATATAAATGATTAAGAGAGCCAGATGTGTTAGAGATTTTAAGCATTGAGACAGAAGTGGACTGGGCGGAAAGTCAATATTGGAATACATCTCCTATTAAAAAGACCAAAACTTGCCCCGTCTGTTGCACAAAAGCCCCAAGCCCATTGGTTCCTACAAGATATGAATCCTTCAAAAACGGGTCGCAAATATGTACTTTCATTTAAAAATAAAGGGTTCTGTAGTGCTAAGGGAACCCTCGGAGTCAACTTGGAGTGAATAATGTATTTGTTGGGGACTATTTTCAGCCGTGGATTAATACACATTTGGTGCTCTAGAGAGTATTTCCAGCAGCAGGACGATGTACAGTATGTGGGATCAGCTCAGAACAAGCTACAGTGGTTGTGTTCATCATAATGAACACATCAGACAGTGCAGCAGTGTGGCTCACTGATACAATGAAGGTCTTTGCACAGAGGAATAAGTTATATTTAGGGCTGCACCGAAATTCTGGGCCAATATCGATTAAAATAACGATTTGGCCGATAGCCCACTGATGTATTTTTTTGTTTGTTTTGTTTTTGTTATTTAATCCGCCTTTTGTGCCAGGAAAAAAGACCTTTTCAATGTAAAAATAAATAACTGCAGTGTGCGTTTTAAAGTCATTCAGCCCTTCATTCCACTATCTTTGAATGAGAACAAATCTAATAATTCAAGTTTATCAACAACATTAATTAGATGTGATAACATGTTGAAGCGAAATTTGAATTAGAAAAGCAATACAAAATAAAATCTAAAAATAAATACTTATTAAATAATAAATCTTGTGTATGTCACACAGAATAAACGTGTTGATGGTGATTGTCATTTTATTTGCTGATGCACATATATGCCGGGCACATATTGTTTATTCTAAAGGTATGATCTAGAATAAGTTTATTTGTCACGTTCTTAAGGCAGTTAGCTGCAGATTAGCCCACCCCTGCCACCGAGGCATGCAGGACTGGAGGAAGCAAACCCTGTGAAGCATCCCTCGTTATAATCCGAGCTTTTTAAGGCTAACACTCCCACTTGTGAAAACCCAAAGCCGAGCCTGTGATTTAGAATTCCATGCATGCGTTATGTAATGCTTTTGTCTTTAATGCTTCAACTCCTCTCCAGGCACAGGCATAGTTTATTAATGAAGGGGATTGCATGATTGGGGGGTTGGTTGTGAGTGTGTGTGTGTATTCGCATCAGTGAACAATAGTTTGTCGTAACTGTGTGTGCATGCCTGTGTGGGCACGGAGTGTACTGTATGTGTGTCTGTATCTGCTCACGTGTGAGTGTGAGTGGGAGGAGATTGTGGGGATTCCTGTGCACTTGACATGAGGAGCATGACAACATGGACAACAACGACCATGAAAGGTCAGGGTTTGTCTTCCCTGAAGACTGTATAATGGCCTGTCACAGTTTGCACGGATTACCCATTTATGCCAGCTGACATATGTGACATGTTATGTGCGCTGACTGAAAGGCTCACAAATTGAAGCCGAGTAGAGACTATTAACCAAGAGTTGTTACTCACTATTGTAGATGACAAAGTAGAATTGTGCTGTTGTACACTAAGTGTTGTTGTCCTGTTTCTTCTTGTGAATTATTCAGACATTCTGTCTTGTTGAAGTTCAAAATTCAGTAAGTAAAATGTAAAAGTAAAATATGATATCACTTGTTTTTCTGGTCTAACAGTGATCCAAGGTTGCAGAGTAAAGCTGTGTTTGCCTTTATTAAAAAAAAAAAAAAAATTTATATATATATATATATATATATATATATATATATATATATATATATATATATATATATATATACACACTACTGGTCAAAAGTTTTAGAAGACCCCAATTGTTTTAGTTTTTTTAGAAATTTTAGCAGTTCAAGTCCAATGAATACAGTGCCTTGCGAAGTATTCGGCCCCCTTGAACTTTTCGACCTTTTGCCACATTTCAGGCCTCAAACATAAAGATATAAAACTGTAATTTTTTGTGAAGAATCAACAACAAGTGGGACACAATCATGAAGTGGAACGAAATTCATTGGATATTTCAAACCTTTTAAACAAATAAAAACTGAAATATTAGGCGTGCAAAATTATTCAGCCCCCTTAAGTTAATACTTTGTAGCGCCACCTTTTGCTGCGATTACAGCTGTAAACTTGCGGGGTATGTCTCTATCAGTTTTGCACATCGAGACTGACATTTTTGCCCATTCCTCCTTGCAAAACAGCTCGAGCTCAGTGAGGTTGGATGGAGAGCGTTTGTGAACAGCAGTTTTCAGTTCTTTCCACAGATTCTCGATTGGATTCAGGTCTGGACTTTGACTTGGCCATTCTAACACCTGGATATGTTTATTTGTGAACCATTCCATTGTAGATTTTGCTTTATGTTTTGGATCATTGTCTTGTTGGAAGACAAATCTCCGTCCCAGTCTCAGGTCTTTTGCAGACTCCATCAGGTTTTCTTCCAGAATGGTCCTGTATTTGGCTCCATCCATCTTCCCATCAATTTTAACCATCTTCCCTGTCCCTGCTGAAGAAAAGCAGGCCCAAACCATGTTGCTGCCACCACCATGTTTGACAGTGGGGATGGGTGCGTTCAGGGTGATGAGCTGTGTTGCCTTTTGCGCAAACATAACGTTTTGCATTGTTGCCAAAAAGTTCGATTTTGGTTTCATCTGACCACAGCACCTTCTTCCACATGTTTGGTGTGTCTCCCAGGTGGCTTTTGGCAAACTTTAACCGACACTTTTATGGATATCTTTAAGAAATGGCTTTCTTCTTGCCACTCTTCCATAAAGGCCAGATTTGTGCAGTATACGACTGATTGTTGTCCTATGGACAGAGTCTCCCACCTCAGCTGTAGATCTCTGCAGTTCATCCAGAGTGATCATGGGCCTCTTGACTGCATCTCTGATCAGTCTTCTCATTGTATGAGCTGAAAGTTTAGAGGCGACGCGGGTCTTCGTAGATTTGTAGTGGTCTGATACTCCTTCCATTTCAATATTATCGCTTGCACAGTGCTCCTTGGGATGTTTAAAGCTTGGGAAATGTTTTTGTATCCAAATCCGGCTTTAAACTTCTCCACACCAGTATCTCGGACCTGCCTGGTGTGTTCCTTGTTCTTCATGATGCTCTCTGCGCTTTAAACGGACCTCTGAGACTATCACAGAGCAGGTGCATTTATACGGAGACTTGATTACACACAGCTGGATTCTATTTATCATCATTAGTCATTTAGGTCAACATTGGATCATTCAGAGATCCTCACTGAACTTCTGGAGAGTTTGCTGCACTGAAAGTAAAGGGGCTGAATAATTTTGCACCGCCCACTTTTTCAGTTTTTTATTTGTTAAAAAAGTTTGAAATAGCCAATGAATTTCGTTCCACTTCATAATTGGGACCCACTTGTTGTTGATTCTTCACAAAAAATTACAGTTTTATATCTTAATGTTTGAGGCCTGAAATGTGGCAAAAGGTCGAAACGTTCAAGGGGGCCGAATACTTTCGCAAGGCACTGTAGCTTGAAATGGTACAAAGGTAAGTGGTGAACTGCCTGAGGTTAAAAAAAAAAGTAAGGTTACCCAAAACTGAAAAATAATGTACATTTCAGTATTTTACAAAAAGGCCTGTTCTGCAGCAATGGAGGTTGATCAAGCTTTGAAAGTTGGTGCTACCAATTCCCACAGGTGTTCCAACTTATCTGGATTACTTACAACCCCCTCTGTTTGTATAAAAGTATTGTTGGAACACACTGTGGTACTGTACCCTCGTGAGCATTATTTGAACAGTATTGTACTGCAGAAAGTAGTGTCTTGCTATAAAAAGAAAAAGGCAATTAACAATGGAAGAGAGACAGACCATCATAACACTTAAGAATGTTGGTCTTTCCTACAGAGCAATTGCGAGGAAAGTCAAGGTGTCAGTCAGTACAGTATTCTTCACCATCAAAAGGCACTTAGAAACTGGGGGGAACTCTGACAGGAAGAGGTCTGGCAGACCCAAAGCCACAACAGAATCAGAAGACAAGTTTCTGAGAGTCAACAGCTTGCGTGATAGGCGGCTCACAGGACAACAGCTTCAAGCTCAGCTTAATAATGGTCGTAATAAGCAAGTCTCAGTTTCAACTGTAAAGAGAAGACTTCGAGCTGCAGGTTTGATAGGTCGAGTTGCAGCAAGAAAGCCATTGCTAAGACGTCAGAATAAGAAAAAGAGGCTTGCCTGGGCCAAGAAACATCGTCAATGGACTACTGAAGACTGGAAGAAGGTGCTATGGACTGATGAATCAAAATTTGAAATCTTCGGTTCATCACGCAGGATTTTTGTATGCCGTCGAGTAGGCGAAAGGATGGTTCCTTAGTGTGTGACATCAAATGTCAAACATGGAGGAAGCGTGATCTGGGGCTGTTTTGCTGGATCCAGGGTCGGTGATTTGTACAGAGTGAAAGGCACCCTGAACCAAAACGGCTACCACAGCATTTTGCAGCACCATGCAGTACCCTCTGGTATACGCCTACTTGGTCAGGGGTTTATCCTACAGCAAGATAATGACCCAAAACATAAGTCCAAGCTATGCCAGAACTACCTTAGCAAAAAAGAACAAGATGGTAAGCTTAAAAACATGGAGTGGCCAGCACAGTCACCAGACTTAAACCCCATTGAGATGGTTTGGGATGAACGGGACAGAAAAGTGAAAGCAAAGCAACCTACAAGTGCCACACATTTATGGGAACTTCTGCAACAGAGTTGGGAAGAACTTTCTGAAGAATATTTGATTTCCATTGTAGAAAGAATGCCACGAGTGTGTTCAGCTGTTATATCTGCCAAAGGGGGCTACTTTGATGAGTCACAAATTAAGAATACATTTTGGTTTATAAATTGATTCCATGATTTCTTTTTTAACTTAAATTGTTCATTTGTTCTATTCTTTCATTTCAGAGTACAATAAGACATTGAACTGCATGAATTTCAATAAAAACCTGGGGGTGTTCTAAAACCTTTGACCAGTAGTGTGTGTATATATATATATATATATATATATATATATATATTATTAGGGGCATGTGTCCCTCTCAGATAATTTTGTACAAAAATGGTCCACAATCCAATACAGATGCCTTTTTGAAAAGATAGAATGCACTGCAATTAAAAGCCCATTCGATTATTAGTTTTAAGTAGTAGTTCATATTTTTTCAACTTTAAGTACAGAGTCTGAAATACCCTAGATAATTTAGTCTCCTGCCAAACCAACAACAGTAAACATGGGCAGCGATACACCGGGAATCTTCTTAGGCAGTCCACAAGGAGGATACATTTTCCACTGAAATGGTGCAGACTGGGTATGGTTTACCTCAGTTCCCGGCTCAGTGTCATCCATTTAAAGCTACTCTGTGGAGTGTTTGTCCTCTAGCAGCGCTATGGAGCAGTTGTTTTTAATAAACGGGCCCCTGTTTTGTTTGTCTTGTGCATGAGAACGGGAACGCACATGCATGCCCACGAGGGTGACGCCATACACCTTTGTGCCGATGGTTTCACACACTGATCTACAGGTGGCAGTAACACGCCAAGAAATTTTGCGTCTATGCGTCAAGAAAGGCAGTGAAGAAGAAGACTGCTGGCGAGTAAACATGGATGTCAACAATGCAGGATTCAAACTGTTGATTTGATCTCTGTTTTATAAGGAAGGAAATGGATTCAACAAATATTTCAGACCTCAGGATACAAACAATGACTTTTACAATATGAGTGGTTACAGTATACAGTATGTATACATAACTTTTGTCTATACAAGAAAAACTCTGTCTATACTGCAACAAAAATATGTATTAATTTAACTTTTTTTTAAAGTAAGTGCTGTAGTATAACTAGCAGGAGACAAGTTATGATTGAGGTAAGTTTGGAGACATTACTTTATTTAATCATTAAATTAATAAATATTTTTGTTGCATCTCTTTTCGGTGTTGTAATTTGTAGACGGCCCTAAGCACTCGTCTTATTGCCGGCAGCAGCAGCAACAACAACAGCAGAGAGCAGAAGCCAGCAGGCAAGTGTTATTTACATAAACTTCTGGTGTACTTACAAACTTTCCAATCCATCGTTTTATGAGTACATAACCTATTTGTACTAGTGTAGAAGTTTGGTATCATTTCGGGCTTTATTAGTGGGGTCATTTACGAGATACATCACTGGATCCATTAGCCCCTGCGCTAAGCTATTCAACTGATAACGCTACTCTACGCTAACTCTCCCAATGTTCGACCCAGGTGAAAAAAGCTTCTGGGGGGTGTTTTGCTTGAGGTCATGGTGCAAAGGACCCTAGGGTGAAATTACTCCGAACCATCACTTTAAACCAGGAGAAATTTGGGGCCAAGTTAGGAAGTAATGTTAGCTGCTTTGTGTTACTGCGCACTCATTGTCTTCTTAAATGACTAATGAGGCATGTACTGCCCAAAATGTTTATATTGAAATTGCAGTCTGCAAAAGGGATATAAACATTGTGGGCAGCGGTGGATAAAGTCTGAATTTTTTTCCCTAACTGTATGGATTTTGTAGACATTTGTTGACATGAGACAAAGCAATGAAAAATGATGTGATTTAAAAATCACAAAAAATGAATTGAAGACAGAACTCAAAAGGTCACCCATGAGGAAATTGATTATGTAAGCTTTGATCAATGGATCGTCGGAAGCTTTTATGCTGTCGAGCAGGTCCAAGTGTTCATCTGCTTCTAACTTCTGGGTCAAGTTAATACACACCCCGTGTGCTTGTCAGCAGCTTATGTTGAAGCTGTGATTCCCTATCTCCGCCCGTCTCTCAGCCTAGAAGTGGGGGGCTGTCTTGGCCAGGGTTGGCTTTTAATTGAAATTGATTTTGTCTCCAGCGATGGAAGCTGCTGTAATATGTTGCGTCCTAATGGTTTTTGAAGGCTCATAAGTCTAGAATTGTACAAAACAAAGCCTCTCTTGTAAAATGTGCTCTAAGCGATGTTGGGTGACGTTACTTCTTGTTGACGTTCAAAGTATTTTCAAACAAAACGGAGACTAGCTCGCTCTTCCCTCCTCCTCATCCCGTCCCCTACCTTCTGTGCTTCAGCGGACTAATCCACCCCCCACCCCAACCCCCACCCCCACCCCAAATCCTTCTTGTCTGTTATTGGCTGAACGCTGGAACACGGTTTGTGTATGTTTGCATTGTCCAGGTTGGACCAGTTTGTTTTTGTTGGCGTGTGTGGAGCCAGAGACCACGTTTTTTTACAGTGTGTTCAGGGGACAAGCAGCTCGCGGATAGTGAGGAGATGTTTGCTGTATGTGACAAAAAATGTTGTAGCCTAAAAAACGCGTGACATCGCTTAGAGTGCCTTTAACCTGCTCTTATGACAGAATTCTAGGCGGAAAAATACCCACAGATGCACGTTAGAGCACCAAATACATCCTTCATGAGGCTACAACTATTGCATTTTATGTTCATTGTCACAAATTTAGATAATTTGTTTGCCTCGCTTGTTGTGTGAACATGTAATGAAGCCATTATTTCAGCTTTAAGTGTTCCTTCACTGCTCTGGTTTTATTACCTTTCTCCTCTGTCTCCCCATACATCTCAGTCTCTCTTTATAGTGCGACTATTCACCGTCTGTGTAGGTGTGTATCAGTTTTTTTTCCTGTCTCTTCAAGTGAGAAAGTAGTGACGAGGCGTTGAAGTGCGTGGAGGCTTCTCCTTCGGCATTAGGCTTAGATTGGCCGAGTGCAATTGTCCGGGCTGTTTGTGTACACCTCTAATTGAATTGAACCAGACCAATTGAGCCCCCAAACTGCTTTCTATTGAGTCAGATGTGGAGGTGAGTGTATTTATCACTTTTCCTGCTGCGCTGAAAAGAAAGCCACTTGCTCTTCCTCATACCAGCTGTAACGCTCCCAGAGGCAGGTCGAAACTGCAAATATCAGTACCATGGGTGCTGCCACTTGAGCTGTGTCGCCATTGATGGTTTCCACCCTGACACCTAAGAGAGCTCAACACAAAACTGCTCTTTCTTCACGGCTAAAGGTCTTGTCAGCCTTAATCTCCTACACAGCCCTGTGCTATGGATTGGACAGTTGAATCCCAATAGTGGTCAAACATTTTGTTTTCTCGTTCCTGTGAGAGATTTTGACAGAGAGAGAGAGAAAAAAAAAAAATGATCCCTGAAACGAGAGGTTCACATTTTCTTCCTCTCGGCTTTTCTCACCCATTGTTCAGAGAAGGAAACCAACGTCAACGTCACAGTGTGCTATTAATGGATGTGCCTAGGATGCCGGGTAGTCAAGGAAACCATTTAAAATAGATGTTTATTTATTTTATTTTTTACAGAAGGAAGGTTTCCTTGTGTTCAGAGTAGGACTGAGTTGAGTGATGCAAGTACAAGATAAATCTGTGTTATCTTCATATTTAAAACCATAGAAATAAAATGGATAGAAAGGCCATTTCCATTCAAATCAACGTAGCAGCTGCCATTTTTATGTGTACCATTGCCATGGTAACCTATAAACTTCTGATAATAAGCCTTCCGGCAATCGCGGAGCTGAGGTTTTGCAGTAACGGACAAACGAGCAGTGGAGTAATAACGCAACGAAGCCGAGAGCCAGCCACTAAATGAGTCGGATTAACTTCATGCTTCATCCACACAAAGCACATTGCTCTCGCCATGAGTGAGAACTTTATTCAGCTCGTCTTCTGTGAACGGTGTGGCGAGGGGGGAACATTAAGGCGAAGTTAGCAAGGTAACGTTAGCCAACTAACACCGGCTGGCTGGCTTGCTGGTTCCGCCGTGCTTTTATGCTGCATCGGGCAACAATGAGCTGAGCAGCGGGCTGGGTGTAACCATGGATGTATTAAGAGAACTGGATACAGTGTTCGGCGGGAAGCCCCGTACGTTCCAATGAGAGTGCTCAAAAGCGCATAAAGCAAACATGGAGCTCGGCTCTTCCGCATTGTTGGCCCATGACGTCACGATGGACACGCGCACTAGCAACAATTTGTTTGTGTTGTCTTAGCAACTGGTATCAACATGCTCATTCATGAGCTTCTCTCTCGTGTCTCTTACAAGTGGCGAACTCATGAACTTGCCGTTTTCATTGTTTAAAATATTCACTAATGTTAAACATTGTTTTTGTTGTTGTTTACATGCTTAGCTAAATAAACAATAGATGTATTTAGCTAGACAACCAAGGAGATTTAATCATTATGTCGTGCTACTAGCTAGCTAGCTACTAGCTAGTGATACGATTTGTCACTTTAAACTACGCGAAAATCAGGTGACTGCTTTGAGTTCACTCGTTGACGCGCAGTAACCGTCTCAGTCTAACTTGATGGTAGGCGGCTAAAACCTATGGCTAAAAAACAGCGTAGCAGCCACGAGCATGCTGGGAAAAAAAACTAAAGAAGAGTTTGACCAATCACAGCGTCGGGTCCCTTCCTCTAATGTCAAGCGGGGATATTGGCTACTGATAGTAAAACGAAAGCATCAAATGCAAATGTTGTTCCTCTCTCATTCCCGTTTAACGGTAGTTTGGTTGGTTTCCCCAAGGGAGGACGGTGCTTGCAAAGGTAAACTGATTTGATGTAGAAAGGGGAAATTGTGAAATTAATTAATTTAATCTAACTTTGGAGAAATATTATTTATTTATATTATTATTAATAAAGACTTGCATTTGGTATATACAGTCTTGGATTTTGTTACAAAGGTCTTATATATGTTTTGCCTTTCCTAAGATTAAGTACACACCGTAACTAAATTAACTGTTACTGATGTAGCTAGGCTAACTAAAAACTGACGGGAGCCTATCGCTGGACGCACCGGAGGACCGAGACACAAAGTAAACACGCCTCTCTGACCGGTACCGGGGGGTTAGCGGTTAAACTGAGCGGAGGATGTGCGGAATGTCTCGGTGTCTGTCGGACCTTGGCTGGTGTAGAGAATTTCACGTGTTTCAGAATCTCTGAAGAAGGAGAGGCTTGGTCCAATTGAAAGGTTAACACAAAGATTTATTAATAAAAATGATAAGTCAAAATACAGAGAATTACGCTGCAGCGGGCCTTGAAAATAGTTGCTTAACCCTTAAGTTTCCACATCTATCTCGCTCCGAACCCCTGTCGGCCCCCTGCTTTATTCCTCCAATCCCAGGGGTGGTTACTTTTCTCCTTTGTGAGTAAAAGCCTTCCTCATAGGCTCTTTGTTGGCGTGGTGACAGGTTGGACTTGTTGGTTTCTTCGCTGTCCAATTAGGAAGGACATGCCCTAAACTCTGCCCCCTAGGGGTCATTTGCACCCACAGATCAATAGGTTCTATCATGCAGATGTTAAATCTTACAAGTTTACATGAATTAACATTCTATTGTCCTAACCCAGACTAAGGCACCAGGAGGTTCGAGACGGAAGGAAGCAGAAGGTTATTTCCTGCTGTGTAGCAGAAGGTTTCTCTTTATATGGTAATAGTTGGTTTTAATCTAATCTATCTGCAAGAGACAGGAAGAGAGGGGGAGAGGAGAGTCTTTACCTATTGTTTACAGAGACAAAAGGTGGTGATTGTGATAACCAGATCAGTCTGGACCTATTCTTTACAGTCATATACATTCATTCCTATTTTCATAACCCGGTTACAGCATACAATGTATTACTTAAAACATAAAACATACATGGTTATTAGAATCAGCACTGTTACAACTTTATTTTACTCAACACTGGCCGCTCGGCGCCTTCACACGAAGCTCAAGCCAACAGGCTAACGGCTTATTAGCTAGCTAAACACTGCGCGGTAACATCTGCAAAGATTGGCTCTGTGAGCCCATCAATCTGCTCGGTGTGAGTTTTATAACAAACCGAGCATCTGCCGGACTCTAACATCTGTTGATCCGTGCAGGACTTCACTGTGAGCGGACTGTTTAGAGATGATGTGACCGGCAGGTAACGTTAGCGGTTAGCTGCTACTGTAGCAGAGCTGCAAGGAAACTCTGAGCTGTGTGTTCTCAGTGTTAAACACTGCTGCAGGAGTTCATGCACGACTGTTGGTGGTGATTTACAGAAGTGGAAGACTTACTCACATCATGTATTGCAGTAAAAGTAGAAAAAATAGTGTTGTAGAGTTACAAATTACTTACAAGTCCTGCATTCAACATCTTCCCTATGTAATAGTACAAAAGTATTATCAAAATATACTTAAAGTACCAAAAGTAAAAGCTCATTATGCAGTGTATATTTTATTTTATTGGATTATATTATGATCCAATTAATTGTATTAAATATGCGATAATTTAAATAAAATGTTTTATTTAATTCAAGTAGCCTACTTGAACATAATTATTTTCTAGGGTTTAAAATTTAGACAGATTTGACATTTAATGGCACATTTTTTCCGCGTGCGGGCTGCCGTGTTCATGAACCAGAACTTCGACAATAAATCAGTAAGTTGCTACTCAAAAAGTTTTTCAAGGTTGGCAGGTCTGCGTAACAGGCTTTACAACATACATACATCCCTCGGATGTATCATAACTTCATAAGATAATACCATGGACGTATTAACAGAACACGTGAATTACAACCATTAGCTATATCCATTATTACAGCTAGCTACGTGAGCTCGGGAGAACAGTCATGTGAGCGGGCGTGCGCAGTCCCGTGGGTCTGCTCCTGGCCATTATGCGCGTTCATCCCGAAACAAATTATCCGCTGAAATATAGACATTTGTTTCGCCATGCAATGTCTATTTGAAAAGTCTTTCTGGGCCATGGGGTGCAGTACCACCATTATCCGCTAAGCCCATGGTGGCTTTTAGAAATGGCGCTCTTCCTGGGGGCTTGGGTGTAACGTTAGCGGTCCACTGACCCACTGCCGCTGGGTCTAACTGTTCCTCCTCACTCCGGAGAACGTCTCCCGAGCTGCGTCGGGCAGCTCCATAGACAGTATATATTATGGACCAACAGATCCCGTTGCTCTGGACGGAGACCGGTGAGCGCTGAGCGTTACTGCGCGGCCTCCAACTGAGCTTGAAGACGTAAATGTGACGTGAGCAACCTGTCTGAAAGTTGTAAGTCTTCTGGTAGCTGTGCCAAGAGAAATCTCAATCATTCCCAATCTTGCAGAGACGGAGAGCGTAGGTATATGTAAGGAGATAACATGGGCACAGGCTAATTATTGCTAACTAACATGCTAGTTAAATTTAGTAATTAAACTTAAACAGCTAATGTAAGTCGAAACTGCCTGCGAGCTTCTCCTGTACTATACGGTAATTCCTCTACTATGCGACAGAAAGTCGCGTGGTTATGACACAATCGTTTTTACAAACTTATTTTTACAAAATGTCTGCTACGGAGCCATAACATGAGATACAAGGTAATGGAGCCTTTTATACATTGTCGTGTTTCTTTAGAAATTAACAATGGACAAATAAAGTCTTTAAACGCTTCAGATGTAAAGTTATTCGCTGTCAAAGTGACGTCAAAATGAATGGCAGTCAATGGGATGCTAACGGAAGGGTGAGTGCTTGTTAGCATCAAAATGGCGCCATAGGAGCTACGCTGGCCAGACGCTCGCTTACCCCCTTGGGCAGCTCTCCTCCCAGCGAGCTGCGACACAGTTTACGGCCCCACTGGCGCATATTGTCACTATGACAACTAACAACAATCGCCATTTTGTTGTTTCCCAATCAAATAACCACAGGAAACAGTTCAATGGCCTTTCTATCCATTTCATTTCTATGTTTAAAACGCTCAAAAAAAAAAAAAAAAAACTTAACAAGAGCTCCTGAAGATTTCATTAGCGCCCGATGGCTTAACAGGGTTCAGTGGAGTTCCTTTTGCCTCTGACTTTTGCCGGTCTGATTTGGCTTCTCCTTGGCAGCAAATGAGATGTGGGAGAATCACAGAGTGATTCATCTCACTACTGTGGTATCTGGCTCAGTCATAGAGCAGCAGTACACAAACTAGCCTACTCTCATCCTCTGTGTAGGATCCTGTCTCCAACGTCACACTCTGAGAGCTGCACCTTGAGAACAAATGACCGATATTCTGTCTGTGTAAAGCCATATAATACATAATGTAAAGCTATGGGTGTGAATAATTGTATTTTTTTTTTAAGTTACTGGGATGTTGCAACTTTAAATCATTTAATGTGATATTTATTTTTATTAATATTAAAAAGTGAAGTTATGATAAAACCAGATTTTTTGGTAATTCTTTCTTATCTTTTCCATACTGCCTACTGTCTATAATTTTGTGCCCACGGCTGCTGCTCAAGAATATTACATGTTGCAATTAATATTCCCATGCTCTTTTAACAGTTGTTGTTTTTTTGTGCCACATCTATACAGAACCATAAATGTCATGCGTCAGACCTTCCACTAGCCCCTCCTTAGGCTGTGTTTATCACCCCTGAACAAACACAAGTTAATTAATGAAAGAATAATTAGCCACGCTAATTATTGAGCTGTTAAAATCTCTGAAAGTGCATTCGTCCGACTCGGACACTAGTCCTCACACCTCAAAATAATTTGCTTTATGTTTTCCCCTTGTGGATGTATAAGAGGCTTATGCATTTGCCAAACATTGATTTGATATTCTCTGCTGACACGTGCACGCTGTGATGGTCATGCTTGTAATCCTGTTGGCTAAATATGCTTAGCTGTGAAAGCAGATTAAGACATGGCTGTGTTTTCTTGGCCAGATATTCCCAGTGGCCTGGGTGATCTAAGCAAGAGCTTTGAAACATCTGTCCAGTGTTGTGTTTAAACATGACCCAAGGCTGATGTTCGATCAAGGCAGCATGCAGGTTCCCATAGTATGAGAAATATGTTACTGTTATTAATTTCAGGGGAAAAGGCACTTATGACTTCAGATCTTGCCTCCTAATCATTAGATTCAGACATGTTCTTCAGTATTAAAGTAATCCAGCTGATATTGTCTGAACATTGTTTCAGTACAAAGATTTGCAGCTCATGCAACGTTACTTTTCATGGTGTAGATTTGCCAAAATGTAATATTGGATAAAAAAAAAAAAAAATCCTGTAAAGATGCAGTTCTAATTACAAATCATTTGCAGTCACAACTGATCAGGGATAATTGCAATAGGCCTGGACAAAAATCAGCTAAATGTCAACTAAAACCATAAACAAGAACATGTTGAAATAGCTCTGCAGCATGTCACATAGTGTTTCCCACAGACTTAGACTATCTGTGTTTGCGCTTAAATATACCCATTATATCAATAGTTCCCTATATAAGCTGTATTCTGGGCTCCTTACTTGCTTGCTAATAATTTAACTTACTTCAGCAACAACACTTTCCCTAAAGGCAACAGGTCACAATAGGCTCTAAAACTGAAGAGCATCTCTTATGCTATGTGGCTGGATATACAGAATATATAGAATAAAATAAAATAAAACTTGTGCATAAGGAGGAGTGTTTTAATAAGTTTCCACTCACATATAACTCTACATCTTGTACACAACTCTCCGTAGCTGTTGTAGCTGACCAGGAACCAGCAGACGGGTCTTCCAGCTCCACGGTTTTGCTGTTTCCTCAGTACATGTTGCTAACAGCGTACGGCTAATATCAGCCTTTGGGCGGAACTCGCACATGTGAACTTTGGTTCCACATTATATGCATTCATCTACATACAAAATATAAATATACTAAAATGGGTTGTCAAATATACTTTGACGGCCGTTAATATACCTGGACGGCCCAAGTAAAGTCTGTGTCGGAGACATTGCACATCTGTCCCAGACTGATAGATACACTAAAGACCTTGCAACCAACAAAGACTAACAGCTGCCTCCATCTTCTCTATTTTGTGCTATTGTTTCCTTTGACCAGTTTTATCATAAAGTAGAGCGCCAGGGGCCTGACTGTCAGGAGGCGAGGTGAGAGCAGCATGCCCGGTGAAGGCTGCATAAGGCGGAGGAGGGGCCGCAGACTGGAAGAGGGCAAAGCTCTGGCACTGGGCACCACAGCCTGGCACACGAGCAGCCAAGTGGAAAAGGGCAGTCTGGTGAATCTGTAGCTGGGCAGTGATGTATAATGGAATGATTCAAGAAGGCACCAGCACAAATAGGTTAGCACCATTTGGTAAATAATAAAAAGTAGAATCTTCTCAAGAGATGGAAAAAGTGGAATAAAAACGAATGTTAATCAGGAATGATCGTGCTGTACTACTGAACATCATTATTGCAAATACAAAAACATCCCATTTCATTCTGTGTGTAAATACATAATGCAGTTGGATCTTATTTGGTCAATGATCCATATAAATTTTCTGAATTATCAGTAACCGTTTTATACCAAAAGTGCAAGTGCAGCTGAACCCACATTGCTCCCCAGACGAAAAGCGGATCATACTCATTGTGAAGGACTGTTAACAGATATCCGATTACTCGCAAATCTAGCCTCGCAAATTGGGATTGAAAGTCAAATGCTAATGTTTCATCTTGTCGGATCACATCAAACATGATCAGAGCCAGCAGGACTCACTAGCATCTGAAAAAAATCCCTCAACCCCTACTTACAGTACATTAAAGACACGGTCCATAAATATGGGCTATCAGCATGGGGCCAGTCATTCAACAGCCACAAAAAAAAGCAAACATTGCAGCAAACCGATGCCGTGGTATTTACACATGTGACACAGAGATAAAACAGTGAGGGAGATGAGAGAGGGAGAGAAGGGAAAAAGCGAAGAAAGCGAGATACAGGGAGACTGGCAGACCCACAGCTTGCTATATTGGACAGGAGTGCCGTTGCCATGGCAACCGGCAGCCCTCGATTGGTATTTGGAGCAGCGAGTGGAATTACTGCAGAGGATTTGATGTTCAGTACACATCTGGGGTCAGATAATATGGCGCTACAATCAGCTACTCCTTTGCTGGCTCCACGCCGCGCTCGCAATCCCATGTTTGGGACACAGCGGCTGGCACCTGAAGCCACCGCCGTTAAAATCTCTCACCGAGTGCCAGATTAACCAACGGTTCTCTTCATCCTGACAGATGTTTGTGCTGCCAAGTACAGTGTTGGATTGGCAGATGCAAATGGAGCATGTGTTGTGCTGGTTTCAGGGTAGCACCTATTATTGGCTCTTAAAAAATTGTTTTTCTTGTCCAGCCTTTTTTTTTTCTTAAAGCTGCAAAAATTCAAGGTCAGACTTTATATGAATGAAAAAAGCTGAAATACAGTTACATACACAATTACAGTTTGTATGACAACTTTCAGAGATGTGGTTGCTTCTTGTTTTGTCTGATAAAATATGACAGCTTTCTATCCACAGAGAGCATTTTTTCGACACAGTCAAGCATGACTATCGATTTTGCAACATAAAAGGGAAGAGTAACTATTGTGTAGAAGTTGCTGTGTTGAATAGAACGTGCTTTTTCATAATGTTATTCTCCCCCACCATCTATTTTAGGGGAAAGGAAAATGAGTTTGTCTCTTTCTGTTTGAAACTGTGTGATGTGTTTGAGTCTTAAGTGTGTGTAGCTGGGCTGCTGTGTGACTAAAAGAAGAGATGTTTCCTTAGACAATGAACAGATGGGTGAGAGCTCCATTGCTACATGTTGGTATTTGGTTTATTCACCAGAGGGATTCCAGATGCAGAGCTGGAATCAGCCGAACCCTCAGAGTTGTAAAAGCTGATTTCTGAAGGTCTATTTTGCAGTACAATGTGTCTTCACTGTTTTTGTTTCTCTGATGCTGGGGCCGGACAGTTTTCACTCACCTGGAATTTCACTCCAAATACTATCCTTTAAATTTGAGGACACTATTACAGATTCCTTTAATGTCATGCCATCCATTACCTGTTGTCCCAGGGGGTCTCTGGGGGGCTGGAGCCCACTTAATTACATTCTGGCTCTTCAGAAACCTATGGATGATGTTACAGAGACTATGTCCATATATAAAGTCTATGGTACTTACCCTTTGTTGGTTTTGGTTTCTTCCTGTCCTTTTTACAAAAATATAGATGAGTAACACCAACCTTATCTTTTACTATATCTTATTTTGTTACACCCTAACTGAATGGGCTTCCTTTGTCCTTCACCAAACATCTGTTCTCCCTCTTCTGCGTGCATCTGTGAGTGATCACAAGGCAGACTGAAAACAGCCCCTTTTAATGGTAAGAGTATGTTTTATAGGTTTAGTTAAGTCACAAATAACCCAAACACCCATTTTAGAAAAAAAATAATTTTGAAAACACCCACTTCCCGCTGTGCCCACAAAAGCAACTGCAGAGCTTTATAGCATCGCCTTGTAGCCTTTGCGATTTGATAAACAAGCTTCATATATTTGTGTAATGATGTTTTTCTGTGCAGGGCATGCTTTACTAAACAGAACTTCAAATAAATAGCTTTTTAAATTTCAAAGCAAACACTCTTCTATCTCTCTCTCTCTCTCTCCCTCTTTATTCACTGGTTTAAACTTTTCACTTTGGCTCCCTTCGTTCTTTCTACTTGAGTTGATAAATCTGCTAAAAGGGTTCAATGTCACACCAGCATTGTCATTTAAATATTTGAATGACGGTTTCACTTCCAGCAGGAAAAGAGGACGACAAGCACTTTGAGTCCATTTCTAGCCTCTGGTTGTAGATCTGCACCACTTAAACATCCTTCGCCACACACACTTTCCCTTCCCCCTTACGTGTGTGTGAACTAGGGCACATGCACACACACACACACACACACATACTTATATGTGTACTGTACTGTATACCTTCAGAAGAGATTTTATCAAGCCTTTGAAGTTAGGCTGGACAGTATGAGTTCATGTCCAGGACAAGTTAACAACACTTTCACCAGGAAACGGGTGTTCGTAATCTTCCTCGTCATTTTGGTGTCCAAACGTAATTCCTTATATTTTTATGTTTTATTTCTACTTTAATACTCTCACAAATGCTTAAAGAGTCTATCTCATTTCCCACATGTAGATTTTGATTATAACTTTGTGAGACATGCAGTCTGGAACATTATGTGAGCACTGTCTGCCTGAACCGATAAAGGTACAAGGTCACCCCAAAACTATCTCATGTTTTCCCATGCCAGTTAAGATGTAACTGGGGGATGAAAGTCATACAGGGAGGAGGAGGTGAGATGACTCCAAGATGTCTCTTGCATTTCTCTGATTGTCTTCATGTGTATCAGATTGCCTGTCAAAATTGTAGCGCCATAATAATCCAAGTGCGTGTGTGTTGTCACTCTGAAGATGCATAAAAGCCTGGTGTTCTTGTTCACTCAATTGAGAAACTGACTCCACACTGGGCTGCGGCCTTTTGTGAAATCATGTTGCTCCTATATTTGCAAATATATCTTTTTTAATAAAATACAAAAACCCAACTTGGTGTTTAGTCTCAGTCTGTCTTATTTGTTTATCTGTGTATTGGCAAGAATCTGGCAATACGTATCACGATACATGGGTCACGATTCAATATATTGCAATATATTTCGATACTGTGCGTAAGGCGATATATTGGGATTCTTTTTAAGTATAAGTTTAGAAAAACTAATATTTTTATGTTCATAAAAGTCAAAGAAGATTACTTTAGGTAAACAATTCAGTACACAGAAAATCAGACTGCCAGTGTGGGATTGTGGTTCACAGGTTCTTAGTGAGCTAATGTTAGCTTTTAGCATAAAGTCAGGCACTGCTAGGCACTGTTAGCAAGGACACTAGTGGTGCGTCTCAGAATAGCCATCTAGTGGTATCAGGTTTAAACACAACATAAACATGAACCACTGTCTTACATGAATATTTTTTAACGTAAAAAAAAAAATCAATATTGCCTTTTTGAAAATCGATACAGTATTGCAAAATAAAAGATTGCGATATTCAAGTGTATCGATTTTTTTCTTACACCCCTAGTGCTGAGTCAGGTGACTACACACACTGTAGAATGTTTTTAATGGGAAAGTACATAAAGTAAAACAAGTGAAAGTATTAACAAGATAAAAAAAAAAACGACATGGGAAAATTACATCTGTTAGAGGTTCTGAATTTCGGTTTTGGTTACTTTTTGATTAATCGTCCAGCCCTACTTTGAAGTCTATAAGCCACACAATGTTCGAGAAAATAATTAAGAATAAGGAAGAAGAGGAATACGCAACCCAATGATAAAGGGATTCTGTCCATCTTCATGCACTTTATAATCTCATTCAAGACGCTGCATTCAAAGACCCACATACATACAGTAGACAATAGTTTGACACTACGATTACTGTGAGCCACTTTCGTAGATATGTACAGACGGTTGTATTATGGTTGTAAAGGCTCTCCACTCTGCAGAGGTCAATTGGCAAGGCATTATGGTCAGTCTGTGAGATTGTCAGTCAAGCGTGATTCGTCTACCTTTTTCACTGAGACACACTCAACATTGTTTTGTTGTCTTGTCAAGAGACAGGGTGATTAGTTTAGAACTGAGTGGCTGCAACATCTTCCCCATCATTTTTGTAAACTGAGCAGGGTAAACAAACTCATTCAGCAACACAATGCTCGTGGCAATCAATGTTCCACAAGTAAAGCTCAAACAATGCACCGCCACCGCCGCTGCTGCTGCTATCAATACGGAACTCTGACTGAAACACACTGTCATTGTTGGATTTGACATGGATTAGGTTTCCAATTTTTCTGGAGTGATATTTTCTACTGTGTGCCGAAGTGAGTGGAGTGTGGCCAGACACATACATTCATTGAGGAAAGGTTGTAGGAAGTGATGAAAAAAAAGGGCTCTACATCAAACACAGTGTTGTATTTGTTCATGTAACTCCGGACAAGAAATTGTGTTTTTGTTCAGGGTTGTGTAGTTAACAAACTTAATTTATACTTGCTTGTCTGGAACATCCTTTGTAGTATGTCTGTAGTATGAAGGAATGAAGGTATGAAGGTAAAGGTAATGCACATACAGGCGCTGAGAGCTTTACATTGACAGAAAATAAAAATGAATGTACGCTCTGCCTGAATTTATAGAACAAAATGTACCTGTATTTGATGCACAGTACAGAGTGTCTTAGACAGATGTGCGGGGATCTGTTATACAATGCATTTCTCCCCTGTGTGAATATTTGATAGAAAGAGCTACATTTCCCTGTGTCTCTGTGGATATAGAGTAATGGGGTTAAAAGCCCCACGTTTCTCCTTTCAATCCTCTAAGACCCAAATGGTTTTGTAATGCTCTCTGTTCTGTGGTCTCACATGAGTCATGGCATGTTTTTGACATATGCAAGTGTAAAATAAAACAAAATAAAAAAAATGTCCCAACATCATTTGTCATTGTCATTTTACAGACTAGATTGTTAATGAGAAAGCAAAAATCCTGTAATTAATTAAATTATTATCTAAGTGAACCAGTGCCCCTTACGCTCCACACCCCACTCCTCCTCCCTCCTCCTCTGTGTATTATTCATCGTAGAGGACTCCTGCCCTGCTTCCCCAAGCTATTTTTACCCAGCATGCCCGTCACATTAACTGAGAGCCCCAATCCCCTGCTGCTCCCAACAGCAAGCCTCCCTCCATCTGGATCATGGATTACATCCCTCGGTTCCTACCCTTTCTCCTACTCTCTTGGTACCTCTGAGCCCCCCTTCTCTCTTTACATCCCTCCATCTCTCGTTTTATCCCCACTTCTGTTTCTTCGCCACTCCACTAACCCCTCCCGACTCTCCACTCCTGTCCTCTCTCTTATGTCTTTCAATCATTCATATTAGTGTTCCTAGTCCCCTGGGAGTACTCACTACACATCTCTTCAGAGTGCAGTCATTGCTTGCTGAGCTGCTGTAACAGCATGACTTGATCCCAATAGCATGAAAATACAAAAATAAAATAGTTTTTTTATGTAGTTCATTGTAGTTTTCATCCTCCATCAAATAGGCCAGTTGTAGAAGGTGCAGTGTGTAGGCTTGAATATGAGTGATTGAAAATGCTGTAGTTATATTTAGTATGCACTATAATAAACACACACATTGACCC
Source organism: Perca fluviatilis (assembly GCF_010015445.1). Classification (NCBI taxonomy): domain Eukaryota; kingdom Metazoa; phylum Chordata; class Actinopteri; order Perciformes; family Percidae; genus Perca; species Perca fluviatilis. The sequence continues at coordinate 25,169,515 of NC_053115.1, forward strand.
ATGAATGACAATAACGTAAACGAGAAGAAGAGATGAAGAGGTGAAAATGCATTATTTGATAAATGGTGGTTTTCCTTTTACTTTTATGATATCCTCTCTCCAAAACATGCTGTGCTCCCAAGCAGGACTTGAAGTTAAGCTTTTGGCTTTACTGACTCTTTTATTCTGTTTTATAAGAACAATAACCAGGCTTCCAACAGGGAATTGCAGGGTACAAACTGCACACAAACAAAATCAAACGGTCCTTGTTTTGCTCTCTGCCTGGGAGTGGTGCACTCCTACATTTTAGGAAATATGTTTATTTTCTGTATATACGGTCAGATAAGAAGGTCAATGTCAGTATCATTGGTCCAGCATATGTGTTTAGACTTCACATTAGAGACTTGAAGCTGGGGAAACAAAATGAGTGTCAAAATCGTGAAACAATCACAGTCAAGGCAAGTTAAATCTATTTTTTATGACTGATATATCACTGACAAAAAAATGTATACTGGGGTAGCAGATTAAAATATGTAAATACTGTTTGGTCAAGCTTAATATCTTCTAGGTGGCTCCTTCAAACAAAGGCATGCATATTGTATGTCTCCTCCTCTCGCTCCTCTTGTTTACTCTGTGACTGATGAACATACTTCCTGTGTTTATAATCAGAGATCAGAGAGTCACTTGTTTATATACAGAATGCTGCATACCCGCATACAGGCTATAGACTATCATACAGACATGCGCATGGATGCAGATTTTCCATTCATGTTGAAATTTATCAAGTTGACTTCGGTTAGATTGAACTCGCAGAATGTGTGCAAATGTGATGTGCACACACAAATGTGCCCACAGGTACAGCGAAATTTATATACACACACACACACATATATACTGTGTGTGTGTGTGTATGTATATATATATATATATATATATATATATATATATATATATATATATATATATATACACACACACACACACAGTATATATTTGACCCTATAGTTATTTCAGTTAGTAAATCATTTATTTTCAATGAAACACAAAGAAAGTCCTGAATTGCTTTATGCATCCCTGGTCATCCTTCAAGACACTTTCACATAAAAGCATGTCATTTAATTTCCAATCAGTGCCCTATCCCTGATCAAATAAACAGGGCCTCATCTGAGAACCAGGGCCGGCTCTTTACTGGTCGTTATGTTGCAGTCTCAGAAAACACTTTAAGAGACAAAGAGGTGCTTCCTCTGCAGAGTCCCAGGCTATTGCAAAACTTCTCTTTATTTCCCTTTTCCCCTCAAGGTAGCAAAGTTAATATTTTATAAGAGCCACAAGGTGAATTCATCTGAAGGTAGTGCACGTCCATAAGAGCTCAAAACAATCTCTGGTAGCCATATTTGTGCTATTTCCGAGCCTTTGCAGAACATAACCTGTTGTCAACTTGTTTTTCTCAAATGTGTAAATGTATTTAGTTGAATGCTAAGCACTCCAGCACTTAAGATTAATGGAGGTATATGGTATCGTGCACACTGAGCTGATACTGTAAATAGCTGTAATTACTAAACGGCCTACTGAGAAAAGTAGTTTGCTTTTTAATCAGAAAACGGCAGCAGATCTAAAAGCTTGTTGACAGAACATGCAGAATTGTCACATAAAGGCCAAACGCACAAAAAAAGAGTCTGACACGCGTTTTGAAGTACACCTCTGGTTTTAAATGGCCAGACACGCACCAGAAGCGTTATGAGCCACGTCAAACTGCTCTGATGCACCTACTTCACCTTGTTTCGATTTTGGAGCGTCAAATGAGCACCCAGCGACCAAAGCTGGTTTTTCAGCAGCCGCAATACCTGTTCGGCGAGAACTGAAATGAATACAAAGGTAAGGATGTTTTCCTCAGAGGACAATATTTTATTAAATAAATATTTAATAATAATTTTACTAAACAAATAGATAAACAAATAAATTGACAAAATATGGCCATCTTGAGCCTGATTTTAGGGGAGTTTAGGGCCAAAAATTTCTTGACAGGCAGCTGCCAAGAGCATCTGTAGGCTCCTAAAGACGCATCAATTATCACTTTCAGTGCATTTATTACTTTATTGATCTTGAATTACAATATATATTCTCTTGAGAACAAGAGGGGGGGGGGGGGCAGGGGGGCTCAGCTTTTCTTAGACATGAGTAGGGGGGGCGCCAAGGAAAAAAGGTTGGGAACCGCTGTTTTAAGCCATCAACCTGCTAGGAGCTGCAGATCCAGAAATTAGCCTGTATGGCTAAATCTGGCACATTTACATGTTGGACTCATGTTGTACTCATGTTGATAAATGTGCGTTGTCCCGTTTAAATAAAGAAATCTTAAAAAAAAAAAAGGTCACCGTTAGGAAGAGGGTTAGAATTCGGGTCAGAAAATCCTGACGGAGGAGGAGGGATTGGTACACAGTCTGAAAAGAGAATCTGCCCAGGAGGCTAAACACAGGGACAGAGACACCCTTTTTGGCTCTTGGGTCTGATGTTCTCCTCTTCACACATTACATCACCTTCTGTTCCTTGATGCTCTTTTCTTTTTTCCTCCTCTGCTCTCTCAGCCACTGTCAGCCTTTCCTGTCCACTTGACATTAAATTCTCCTTAGCATCCTTCATTGCGCTGCTACCCTCCACTTCTCTGTCTTCCTATGTCCTTTCTACCTAACACACTTCACATTAACTTACCTTCTCTTCATTTGGCTCCATCACTTGTTCTGTCACATCGGCCCGCTCCTTCAAACCCCCGTCTCCCCATACCCACTGACTCAGCTGGTTTCAGAGGTTGTACCAGTTTGTGTGTGTCAGGTGGGAACAGGTGTCACCGCAGGGTGCAGGCTGACCTCACTGTGTCACTTTCACTCCAATTCATTATCAAGTTTGTTTGAGACGCCGCCCTCTCTCCTTGAGGCTCCTTTCAAGCTTGTATGAGCTGCATGGAAAAGCAGAAAAAGCTAGCTCGAGGCAGAAAATACTCACACTCAGTGTAAGATTTACTGTATGTCTGCTTTGAATTCATGCAGTCTGTTTTGTGATGTGCAGTCCTTGATTGACGTGTGAATCTTGAAGGTTGTATAATCCTCAAAAGCAAGACACAGATGGACGCTGAGCATCGATATAGACAAAAGCGGTCAAACAGCTTTGTTCACAACTTCTCAGCTAAGAGGATTTGGGATTTATAAATTGATAGAAGCTGTAGAAATGTCTGTTTGCTCTTTCTGTCTTGACCTCTCCCTGTTACCAACTAAAAACACACACACACACACACACACACACACACACACACACAGATAAGGGAGTGTGACAGAGTAAGTGCTAACAAGCAAAGCAAGGCAGGGAGTGTTCAATCTTTCCCCAGAGTATCAGAGTCAAATGTAAACAGAATGCCATAACATTCACATTAGGGTTACATTATATTCACCTCCTCATGAAACATTCATCCTCTCTAAATATTGGATATGTTGTGAAATTTTGTTGATAGTATTAATAATTGACCCCTGCTTAGTTATGCTGTTTTCATTTTTTCGAAAGATCAGTCAATAAAGGCAAAATTTGTGGTACAATAGCCTGTAGAAAATTTTAAGTTTAAATCTGGCTCTGCACCCACATACCCACACTGATATAAAATACTGAGTGTCACGTGCCAGTTTTCTTTCTTCATTCAAGCAAGTGCAGTAGTTTTTTTTATTATTATCATTATTTTTCAGGGCATTTTTGGCCTTTATTTTTGACAGGACAGCGGAAGACATGAAAGGGGAGAGAGCGGGGGAAGGGCCGCAGGTTGGTGTCGAACCTTGGCCTGTTGCGTCGAGGAGTAAACCTCTATATATGGGCACCCGCTCTACCAACTGAGATATCCGGGCGCCCAAGTGCAGTAGTTTAGTAGAAAATGGAAAGGAACTCAGAAAATTGTCTTTTCTTGCAATGTTAAGAAAACAAATCCCCAACCTGCATCGGGATACTGATTTTCAACAAAAACTAATTTCTTTTTCCTTGGCACATGGACTTACCTTACACACATTTTAATAAATTTTTAACGTTCTTTTTTATATCTTGCTAATTATAGACAGAGAAACTGGACTGTAAACACAACCTCCTTGACAATGGGTAAAACCTTTTACATTTTTTGTAAGCTAGTTTATTTTATCGAGACACTGCTCAACAGTAAACTGAAGCTGCTACCACTTGATATGCTGAAGCCCCGCTTGGGTACAGTAGGGAGTCCATTAGTGCACACAGGAGATTTGAAGCATCAACATGGGAATTCTGATGTACTTCCGCCGACCCCCCCCAAAAAAACATTTCTTCAGTAGACACTTTTCATTCTTTACCTCATGTCACTGCTCCGAAAAAGTTTTTATCAAGGCCACAGCCAGGTGTTTCTGCTAAAGCTCTCTGTGTTGACGTTTCAGTTTACTCAATGCTGTTGTTGATACTAGCAACTAAATCATTTTACAGTATGCTATGTTATTTGATACATTCGTAATAAGCTGTCAAGCCAAGGATGATGATTTCTTTTAGCAACAAGACACAAAATACGTTGTTTGTAATTACCCTCCAGAACGACGCATTAGTGTTTTCTGATCTGATGCCTCCTTCAGCACTACGACATCTGCCTACATTGCCCACAAGGCATCTCAACCGTTGACAGTTCAGTAGGAGATTTGTGGTACTATGCTAGTAGTGGCCTATGTAGCCTTGAGATGCTACAGAGGTCAAGTGAGCTTCTAAGTCTTTTTTCATTTTCAGACTTCAGCCCCAACTTTTACAAAAGCCACAAAAGTTGTTTTTTTTTCACATACTGTATACAGTAGTTCTCCCAAATACCTGTCAACAAACGGTGATGTGTAAAATAAATACTGATCATAGCTTTGGGCATTGAAAAGTCACAAGATCTATAAATTGATCAAGATAAAACTTGTGTTTATACTATCAATGTATACATGAGAGAAGATGTTCATTCCTGCAGTATTTTAATTATTAGCAGTTCTTGTGATGTTAGCTGGGGTAAATGAGAAAGCGATAAACTTGTGAGGCACAATAAAAGTCCGTATGTATACTAGGTATGTGCCAGCCATGCTGTAACCCGGCCAGTGAAGTTAGCCAGCCAGCCAGCCAGCCAGCCAGCAAAACAACCGTTTCAGGCAGATAATAGCTCTTTCTTTTTTTTAATGTCGTAATCTTCACCCTAAATTACAAAGTTAGAGAAGTAGAACCAGGGAAGTGTGTGTGTGTGTGTGTGTGTGTGTGTGTGTGTGTGTGTGTGTGTGTGTGTGTGTGTGTGTGTGTGTGTGTGTGTGTGTGTGTGTGTGTGTGTGTGTGTGTGTGTGTGTGTGTGTGTGAACAGAATTCAGTGCCTCTCTGCTTCCTGCTCTGGTGGGCAGATACGATTAGATTTAGAAGACAGACATTCTCCCACTTCAAGCTGACTAGATCTTTATGTGCTGAAGTTTGCACCTGTGAAAACTGTGTGTGACTAGCTGCTGCTTATAGCAACTGTATTGACTGTGTTTGCAGTTTATTGGCTCTAGAAAATATAACAAACCCCCATTGTGTGTACATCCTCAGGCCACAGAGGTACAATAGTGATGAGGGAGCAGAATCTTTTGCGGGTGCCCCAAGTTTGAATCCCAGTTCTCCGGTGATCAATCCGTGTTTAGTATTTGGTTTAACAGAGCAAAGCTACACATTACACACTAGCTCAAAATAAAGACAATGTTTCCCCTGAACCTCTTTGTGGCACAAAAAAGATATTGCTGCTTGTCCTGTCCTTCCCTTCCCTGGCACCACCTTCTCTACCTTTTTCAATTTGCCTTACTGGAGGATAAAAATGTAATCATAAGTCATTTTTCCAGCAGGTTTTAACTTATTCCCATCATCCTCTCTTAGCAAGAAGTCAAAATCTTTGGGTGCTTTTGCAGAGAAAGAATGGGGCCTTCTCACTATTTTACAGCAGATTAGCAGCAAAAGCCAGCATGCAATGGAGGATTTCTTCCCAAAGGTTTTCAGTTAGCTTTTTCATGACTTGTCCACCTCAAATATCATAATAATAATAAAATAATATAAAGTTTTCATGCATAGTGTTAGTCTACTATTAGGTAATAGTATTGCAAACGTATGTGACTTTTAAATTAGGCTACTACATCTAATTATTAAGTTTCCATTGATACTGTTTATTTAACCTGACATAGGCCTGTACAGTACACAACTTGTAAGAAATAGACGCTGGCAAGCTTCTTAGTGATATTTGCATTGGCAAAAAAAGAAAGAACACACATACTTTATATGTGTGTATATGTGTGTTCTTTCTTTTTTTGCCAATAACATTGTGGTAACGATTATTAATTGCAATTCTTTCTGAGTAACTCCAAAAACCTATACACAATTAAAAAAACTTATGAAAAGCCTATACACAATAAAAAAAACCTTAAAAAAACAAAAAAAAAAAAGTCTTTGCAGGCTATCTGACTATCCAGGACCGTCCAAATAAAGGTAAACAGGAAAAAACAAGTGTACACTTGAATCCAGTGGCATGCTATAGTGTGAAATGATCTACCTCCCTGATGTCTTAATTCTATCAGTGACGGGCCGAGCTGTAATCTTGTTATCTGTTGTTAACAGAGTTGGGGTAGGGTGGGGGCTTGGCAGTGATGGGGATCTCCACAGGGCAGATTACCTCTGCATTATCCACTCAGAATAGGACATTATCACCTATCACAAGCCAGAGGTGTCAATTGATCCAATCAGATTGTCCCTCTAGTGATGCGGGCCACTCCCATTGCCAGTTAATTATAGAGAAGATGAGAGAGTTTAGCTCAGTGGGTCAAGCTGGTGCAGCCTGCTGGTCTGTGCCTGCACTGCATGTTGCTCCACAGCTGAACAACATGCTTCATGTGAGACGTCTGAGCTCCGAAGGTTGAGAGTCATTTCACTTTGTGCTCAGTCACTTTTAGATGTAAGCAGCAGCTGCTACTCAGTTACTGCCACTAACAGGAAAGCCATGATTGTTGAAAGTGCTCATATTATGCTTTTTGGCTTTTTCCCTTTCCTTTATTTTGTTATATATCTTTTTGTGCACGCTATAGGTTTACAAAGTGAAAAAGCCTAAAGTCCACCCCAAAGGGACCTACCATCTCCAACAGAAAACACAGTTCACAAACTGCTCCAAACAGCTCTATTGTAGTCCAGCCTTTACGTGCGTCACTTTGTAACACGTTATAATGCTCGTCTAGCTGCTAACTTGGCACGCCCTCATACTCTGTAAGGCATGGATACCCGACCCGAGGCCGACGGGTCTCGACGGTACCCGACGGGCCGGGCCGGGTTCGGACAGATATTTAGAAATTATGGTGGAATTTAATATATATTTAATAATATGGAATTTGTTGTAAAATGGTGCTGCGGCTCCTTTTAAGAGAGCTCAGTGCGTGTGGGTTTGTGTGTGTGTGTGAGTGTGTGTGTGTGTGTGTGTGTGTGTGAGTGTGTGTGGTAAGTGGGCAGAAGAGAGATAGAAAAAGAGGAAGCAGACGTGTTGTAGATGCAACCGGAGCAGAATTAGTGGTTATTCATGTTATAACGTCGGCCCTGGAGGTAATGAGTCTCCCCTGGTTTTCTGATCACAGTCGGAAACGAAGCGATAAGGATAGGTTAACACATTGAACATTTTAAATTAAACAGCTTATTAACGTGCGCTTGTTGCCCCGTATGCGCTGATGCGCTCATCTGTTGACATTTCCGAATGCCTTCCTACAGTTGCTTAATAAAAAAGGGCTTTCCACACAAACAAACGTAGCCTACATGTGTCATTAGTATGAGAGGAAAAAAGATGAGATTTTAACTGTGTCGGGCTCGGGTCGGGCTCGGACATAAATTTCTGAATGCCTGTCGGGCTCGGGCCGGGTTTGGACACGGCTCTGTTCAGGGTATCCGCGGGGTCTTGAAAAGTATTAAAAGGTGATAAATCAATTTTGGGAAAATTAAGACCCTTAAAAAGTATTAAAAAGTCTTATCACAGCTTTATAAAGTCTTAAATTTTGAAAGTATTTTTTCTGAATTAGCTGTCCAACAGTTTGAGTCCCAAAAACATCGTTTGAATTTAGTCATTTTTATAAAAAAAACGAACAGGTACATAAAAAACTAGGCTATTGTGGGTGCGTTCGTAAATTGCCTCTGAGAGCACCAGAGCGGGCAGGAGGGCGGAAGTTCAAAAGCACAATGTACGCTCTGGCGTTCCCAGTGCGTATTACAACGCACCGAAATGTTTTAAGAGAAGGTTGGTCAACGCATGAACAGAATGGGGAAGTGCAAATTTGCAGTTAACATGCCGTTAGCTTCTGTGGTAATCGCGTTGCACCACCACAGCCTAGTGCCAACGTCGTTACACCACCGGCAGTCGCACCTGAAGCTACAGCTACCACCCGGGCTGTCTCTGCTCCCTCATCTTCTGCAGCCGACATGAGAGTGGCTCTGGGCGGCACAGCAACACTGCGTGCTGAGGTGTTGTGGTGTCTCCACACAGCGGAGAAACACCATTCACTGAACTCAAACGAAACCTTGGCTGAAGTTTTCAAGGCAATGTTTCCAGATTCGGATATAGCAAAGTCGTTCACTTGTGGCAAGGACAAAACTGGATACATCATATGATTCGGGTTAGCACCACACTTCAAGCAGGAGCTCATCAACACCATCAACAAGGCTGGCCAGTTTGTGTTAATGTTTGACGAGTCGCTCAACCAGTCAACAAAAACGAAACCGCTTGATGTCCACATTCGATTCTGGGAAGATGACCGTGTCCAATCTAGGTACCTCCTGCTTAGTACTATATATTATATATACTCTATATACTATATTTTTATTTATTTCATTTTCAACCTGTTATGTGTGTGCTTTGAGGAGTGTCATATTAATAAAGATCTGTTCTGGCTAGGTACCTAGCCTGAAAAGGAAACGAACGGTTTTGACAGAGGTGTGCGACTCCCAAACAGATGCTGATAAGTTAGCCGAGCAGGCAGAGGGGAAATCTGGGACATTAATGGCACAACTGATCACGAAGTCCGACATCCTCAGAAGACGTAGTAAAGAAAAACGGAACAAATTGGTCCAAACTGAGAAGCTGCTGGGAAAAAAATTGGAAGAACTGAGGCACATGTCAGCATGATTGTTGTTGAGGGTGGAGCAAAGTTTTGTTTTTTAATAAACTTTGCTTTGATTTACTATCCCAGCCTATTTGATTTTTTTGTATCAGAGTGGTCTATAGTCTTTATCACAAACTAAAACTGTTAAGTTAAAAGTATCACTGATGTAAATGGTTACAACTTGAAGTGGCGGTGAGGTATTAAAAGATATTGAGAAGTTCTTGAAAAAGTCTTGAAAAGGTATTAAAATTAACTTCAAGATTCCTGCATATACCCTGTCTGTCGGACGCGGGCCAGGCTCGGACAGAAAAATTCGTCCCGATCCGGACTCTAATACTCTGCTCCTGACTGGCTAGTAGTCCTTTTCTAGCTACTGCACATGTGCAACTCCCAACAAAGATGGAATAGAAGTGTGATGCCGCACTCTGTAGCTAAAACAGAGTTCAACACACAGGGTGAAAAGAGGAGCTGCAGCAATGTGCAGTACAACTATTATATGGTTTTTTAACTGTATTAAACATCCAACAACATCCAATTGACATCAATCAGATATTTATGTGCTGCTTTATCTTTAATACTTGGACTGATTCTTTTCATTTAAAACATTGTTTTGGGCCAATCGATTTTGAACACCTGTGATCTTATACAAGATGTCCATTTGCAAAAGTTTTAAAGGGCCTTTCCAGCATTTTTCAAACTGGGTCTTATTTTGATAATTGTCGCAATTCTGTCTAATGGATCAAGCACTAAGTAGATCCCTTTGTACCTGATCCAGGTTACCACTCTTTTTAATTTGTACTCGGAGACAAGCATTTGAATGGATTTATTTAAAATAAACGTTTATTTGAGAGCTAGTGCTGCTTGCTCCGATATGTGTTGTTTTGTCAGACTTGCATATCCAGAATGTCTACAACAGAGGTGGCGAGTAGAAAGTTACATGACTGAGTCAGAATGGCCACAATTATGAGAATAAGCTGCAACCCCTGTTGAAAAATGCTTGACTTTTTATTTTGAAGCTTTAAAGCTGCAAAACTGTGTCTGTCTGTTGTTTGGTGCTGAGCAGGTACTGTACAGTGGGTTTTTAGAGCCTTTTCACTAAAAACAGCTGCCTGCTACTGCCGAAAATGACGTTATGAGAGTGGTGAGAGTGAATTAAAACAGTAAAGTTGTGGGCCAGACTAGCTAAATAATGAGCTGAAACTCTATTAGGCCTAAGCTCCGTAGCTCCTAAATACAGGTGATAATTCTCTGTAGGTTCAGCATTACAAGTGATGCCTTTTATATTGTCACATACATTGCTATTATAAAAATATCCATTATAACCGCTTTAAAGGTTGGATGTGATGGAAAAGCCACCACAGATGATAAACAAGTATTCCCACAAGATGTTGTGGTGAGCTTCAAATAGTGTGCAAGGATCCCCTTCCTTATTGATCAGCCATCTCTTGCCACTTGGCTTCCTATCCAGTTTTGTGGCCACAAACACAAAGTACAATCAATAATTAATGCTCATTTTGCCAACAGAAAGAATAAATGACAAAACATTCATGTAAAAAAAAAGTTCCATTTTGGTAAAAAGGAGCATTTAATGTTTGATGGCCTGTCATGCTGAAATATTGCCCTAGTGGAATATACAGAAACCACAGAGAAACCAGCCACATGCTGATATACTCTCTGTAGCTTTTCTTGGGCTCCAGGTTGTAGTAGCTGAAAACTGGATACCAAATCAGCAAAAAATAGCCCTAAACAAAGCAGCCATGTGCAGACACACCCCTTTTCTTGGAGTTTTATTTGGTTATGCTTCATTATGTCATCATTTTCCTGTGCACCACGGTGTAGAAATAAGAATATTGTAATAGAACCAAAGAAATAAAAAAATATAGCCAAAAAAATAGCCAAAAGGAAAAGGAAAAGGTGATATAATTGTGATTATAAAAGATTTGTTTTACCAAATAACACCTACTCCCAGTGGACATCTTCGGTATACTTGTCAACTTTTTGCCAAATTACTTGAATCCACATTGAGAAAGATATGAATGTATGCTGGATAAAAGTAACACAAAAGACAGTGTTTTCCATGAGCTTCATCTCATCCTATGACTTTTTATGGCCTTTTTACAGTCGCTGCAGCTGACCTGGCTTGCGCCAATGTGACGTCAAAATTATGTAGATCTCGCTGGCGCACCAGGATTTTAAGTGCGCGACCGGAGGAAACCGGAAGCATGGACGAGGACAACCGGATGCCAGGAATCTCAGAGTGACTGCAAAACTCTCTTGTAAACTTACTGGGTCAAGAGGAGTTCTTTTGTGGTTAATAAAAGGCATTGACGTCAATGCTGCTGCCAGTTCTGCCCATAGACAGTATACATAATGGACCCAGGGGCGGTTCTACATTGAATGACGCCCCGGGCGAGACCCCTCCCGAGCCCCAAAAAAATTTGTTTTTTTTTAAGGTGCACAATCTCTACCTCCAACATTGCCAAAAGACACAATATAGAATAAATATTCGAAATAGCACAAATCCTTCATCACACAAATGTGAAAACACACTGAAGAGAATGTAATTATTACACTATAGCACTATAGCACAAGAACAGAAAACCCAAACTACAACTAAAACCTGACCTTTCTGGCCTTCCTTGATGCAAAATCATCAATGATGTCATCGTATGAAATCTGCTCCCCTATTGAGTGATTGATACTGACGGCAAGGCCAGTGATCCGTTCCTGGGACATAGTTAGGTTTGACTTGATCAACTTTAGTTTGGAAAAGCTCCTCTCTGCTTGAGCCACACTGACTGACAGGGACGGACTGGGACCAAAAATCAGCCCTGGCATTTTGGCCCAGACCGGCCCCCCACATAAGATCGATAGATAGATAGATAGATAGATAGATAGATAGATAGATAGATAGATAGATAGATAGATAGATAGATTTGTATTGATCCCAAAAAAATGGGAAATACCAGTGTTGCAGCAGCACAATATCAGACACACAGAATATAAATGAAATAATAGGATACAATATACATGAAATAATAATAGGATAGAATATAAGAACAAATAATTTAAAATATATACAAGTTGGGAATAAAACTGTACAACTGTTTAACTAGTATTGATAAAGCTGTACCCGTCCTTGCGGTCCCCTGAATATGTATACTAACTCCTACTCCTAAAACTGCTAACACCATGTAATGAGTAAGCAAGAATCAGTGAGAGTTGACACATTAAATACTTCAACAAAGTGCCATTTATTAATACATTAAAACTGTATATTCCTAATGTATCATAAAACAAGCTATATATATATATATAGCTTGTTTTATGATTATCATTTCAAGAGGCCCTGTGCTATAATTTGAAGAGGTCTATCATGAGTTTTTGTCTGCCAGTGCAGATAGAAAAACTACAATTCTCGTTAAGAAAGTTTGCATGATGTGCAACGTTTATATAGGCTACTAATGCAATCATACAGTAAAGCATGCCTACTTTTTTTATTGTTGTAGTGTTATCATCAACAGTTTGTCCACCACTCAGTTTTATCAAGGGGTTAAGTGTTTTAAGGGGAGCTGTGCTTACCGCAGGTTCTACTCTCACTCCCTCATCTCTGTCCCTCTCCTCCTGAGTCTCCTCCCCACTGTGCATATGCCACTGCTGTCAACACCACTATCATTGGCCACGGGAGCTGATGGAGGTCCTGCTACTGCCGAAAACATGTCTTTTCGCTTTTTTCTTTTATTTGAGCCGCTTGGGTAACTTTGTTTCATTTTGGCATTTAGACCATTGACATAAAAGAAAGTTTTAGACTCGTCTTGGTCTTGCTCCGTCTCTGTCTCTTCTTCCCAGTTCTCCTGTCACTTTGTGTTTATCTTTCGCGCCGCGGCGCACTGTTACGGACTAGTCCATTTCATTGTGAAAATAGGGGGTTTTGACCTCTCTCAGCAAGCAGGGTGCCTGCAGCTGCTGGGGGCGCTGATCTGCCAATTCCCCACACAGTGAAATGATAGAAAACAGAAAAACACTTTGCGGATTTTTAAAAACAAAAAAATTTTTAAGTTCTCGTGCCGCCCCCCATGTGACATGAAAAAATGCCACCCCGGGCGGCTGCCCGGTTCGCCCGTGCCAAAAACTGAATGGACCAACAGATCCCGTTGCTCTAGACGGAGACCAGTGAAAGATATTAAAAGCACTTTTCCGGTGAGCGCTGAGCGTTACTGCGCAGCCTCCAACTGAGAGAGACGACGTAGATGTGACATGAGCAACCTGTCTGAAAGTTGTAAGTCTTCTGGTAGCCATAACGTGAGATACAAGATAATGGAGCCTTTTATACATTGTCGTTTCTTTAGAAATAAACAATGGGAAAAAAAAGTCTTTAAACACTTCAGATGTAAAGTTATTCGCTGTCAAAGTGACGTCAAAATGAATGGCAGTCAATGGGATGCTAACGTCGGGTGATCGTTTGGTAGCATCAAAATGGCGCCATAGGAGGTTCGAGTTCTGAAGCGAAGCTTACCCCCTTGGTTCTGCCATTGTTTATCTTTTTCTTCTTCTAGTCCATAGACATAGCAAAGTCGGTAGCCTTTGCTCATTAGTGACACCTCTGTTCAGGAGAAAACTGCAACTGGTGTCGCGACCACCACGCGCAAGTATAAACAGTTAAGGCGCTCCCATGACGTCACATTTGCGCACGACAGGTCGGCTGCGGCGAGTATACCGCACATTTAAGGGTTGTTGTGTGGTTAAGTATTTGCTCTCTCTCAGTGTTGTGCCCCACTGTTAAGCCAATCACCACCCGTTCAACTGTAGACAATTTTCTGAACGCAGCCTGAAAAGTTGCTGTATACCAGTCAAATAATGGCGTGGGGGCGTGACCTCACTGGTCGTAAAGGTCTGCAGATTGGTCGGAAAATAGCTTGTGTGACTGTAACTGGCTTAAATTTCTTTTTTTTGTGTTACATTTTTTTTTTTTTCGTTTAGGACACTTGTAATTTTTCATTATCTATATTATTCCTCGCTTCCTTTGGTGAAACTCCTTCTATAAGCCCCCAGGGGTTTTCTTAATCTCACCTGCACAATCTTTATTTTTTATTATTTATTTTAAGTTTTGTTACTGTTGTCTTGATTTTATTGTGCAAAATAAAAAAAATTCAAATACATAACGTAGTGTATTCTGCCAACAATGTGTTTCCTCCCACCCCCTGAGTACAGTTGAGTATTTTGGGTGGAAATGTCAGCTTAGTTAGGAATAGCCGATACTGTAGGTGCACTGTTGAAGAACAGACAGAAATAGAAACAAAGGTCAATGTCGCATAAAATTGACTTAATGTGGGAACAGTAATGAGGTGACCTTTTGTGAGCTTATAGCACATAAAAGCACATAGATGAAGGAACGGTTTCTCAGATATGTCAGATTCCAAGTAAGACCTTTTAAAACAAGAGTGAGGCATTATTTCTTCTTTTTTCTCTTTTATCTCTTCTTTTTTTCTTTTTTTAAAGAACGATAACACACACACACAGACATTAGAAGAGGTTAAATTGCCTTTTAATTTGTGGCGTGTTGCATAATGCCACTTTTCTGTAGTTCTGGTAGCAAAACATTGTCTCTCGTAATCGCTGACCTGTTTATGCATGCCCCATAAGTTTGTACAGCTGCACAGGAGCAGAGCAGATACACGATGGCCTTTTTAAAGCTCACTAGATCTGGACCTCATATCCTGTGGCCTTTTTATGAGAACTAGTGCGTTACAAACCAGGCAGAGATCACACCTGGCTGCTAACTATGTACGGTTGGATACCTTTGCATTTATATATTCCGTTTTTAGCAATATACTATTAAATGTTTTGATACAAAAACAACTCCCATGAAAATAAGTGCCCTTAACTTAAAAGTACCTACCTATTATTTTGTTTGGATTTAGATTACCTAATACATTAAAACTAAAACAAACAACATACTTAGACCATTACCATGAGTTGATTTGTGTAAATCATTAGTTTTTTTTAATACATTACTTAGACAAAAGTGGTTTACTTCATGTGCTACTAAATGCCATACCTACCTTTGACATTTAGATGTGGCGTGATGGCCTGATATGATAGTTTTGGGGTTCAACCCTTAGTAATTGTTATTGGGAAAGTGACGTTTTGATATTGCACATGAATGATGGCAGAAAAGACACTTTCATGTAACCTATCACGCATTAATTGATTTATGGCCACTAGGGGGCAATCAAGCATCAGCGTTTATCATAGGCGTTTATTTTGGAATTGTGTTTTTGGTAACCTGACGAATGTAAGTCAGGTGAGAGCGGCTCAGACTCAAACATACAGTAAATGTAAACATCGTGAAATCCAAACAGTAAACTCAAAGAAGAAAAATCTTTAAAGAACTGCAACGTTGGGTGTTAGTTCTCTATGATTTTGGCATGATTAGCAGCTTCACATTACAGGTATTTTGAAATTTTTAACAATATATTGATCGATGCTGGTTAACCATCACCATCCATACATTATAGCAAATTTTGTCTATAATGGCTATAATTTTTTTTTAACTTAACCGCAGGCTGGTTGAAAGTTTCAAGTGTGTTGCATCTCTTCCGACCCCCACCACTGGTGACATCACAATGTACTGACACACCCTGGAGTATACCTCTACATCACTGCAGCAAGGTGAGAAGTTAAGTTAAAATGAAGTTGCTTTTTATCTATCCTTAGAAACTTCCCTAATTGACCATTTTCACTGCGGACATGTTGACTTGTTGGGAAAACACAGGTGTAACCAACAACATTTATGGCTTCATTCCATTTAGGTGTGCCAGTAAGCCATGCCAGCACGCACATTAGCAGGGACCTGGCCCTGGCACGTCTTAATGGAACTACACCTGTTTGACAATCTCTGCCATCACTGTTGGCAGTTGTTCATCTTTTATAAGCGTAGATTTTTCATATTTGACCAGTGTCTACTAAATGCAGACAGACCCCACTCAAAAAGTGATGGGGACTACTTATGAGCATTAAAGGTATGAAGGAGTAAAGATTTAGTAAACGTATAGAACTTTGTTTTATTTAGACTATGTCATGTCTCACTCTGGACTAGCAACTTGAAGGCATGTACATTTAAAAAATACTAAGCATCAGGGACAAACAATTAGAACATACAACAGCAGTGTTTAGTTCTATGCAAACAGCCAAAAAACTCTTTCTGCTTAGATGTGTTTTGTGTGTGTGTGTGTGTGTGTGTGTGTGTGTGTGTGTGTGTGTGTGTGTGTGTGTGTGTGTGTGTGTGTGTGTGTGTGTGTGTGTGTGTGTGTGTGTGTGTGCAAAATTAGCGGCAGGAACAGTGGAAAGTCTATAAACGTCTTAAAGCCCACACATTTTACAATAACCCTGTAAAACCTTACTGCTTCATCATGCAGGCAGAATATTCTTAAATGTTACACAACAGAACCAAATTCATGTAACAAAAAATAGATTTCAGCCAATAACATCACTTCTCCTTTCATTTATACTTACATATTTTGGATGCTGAAACCTATGTTAGTTTCTTTGCTATTTTTAATACAACATCTACTGCATTTCATTTGCACAAATTTACCAAAATACGGCTGCCAGCTCCTTACTAAGATAATCTCTCTGATCATGTTTCTGTGAAGCCTGAACCCAACATTGATTTGTGTTACACTGGATGAATCGCCCCCTTCCCATCTCAGTCAAGTGTCTCCTTTCTGACATAAACAGATGTTCTGTGCTCTAAAGCAGCTTACATGAGCAGCCTACAAAAACCTTCAGTATGTTGCTCCAAGGAAGGAACAGCCTACAGTACCTCTGTGTTCTTGACATCATGTACCAGCTTATTGATCCACTGTTTGAGTGGTTCCTATTATAAAACTACCATTAGGCCATTTAATTAGGGCTCTGTATACATGTATACTCCTGTATTAATAGAAACACTGGTATAGATGGTCACAAATTCAGGTCAGGTGCATACATAGCCATATTTGTACATTAGTGTGTTCCAATTAAACATTATGGGCCAGATTTACTAAGAAAATCGGGCACTTTGCAAGTGAAAAAGAGGTCATAATCACAGTTCAAAGGTTGGAATACACACTGCTCTGCAACTGGTGGAGAGAGGGTGGGAGGGAGAGACAGAGAGACAGAAGAAGAGAGAGAGACGGAGGGAGGGAGAGAGAAGAGAGAGTGAAAGACAAACCCATATCACTCAGCCTGTTTAAGGCAGGAATGTTGTGCTGTTATTCCGCCTCGACATTCTGTTTAAAAGGTACGAACACGGAATGGGGGGACAGGGTTGTTTTGCCGTTAAGCCGGGAGCAGAGGTAGTAATAGAGTCGAATCGACGTATGTCTAAAAGGGACAGCCAGTATGGCGTGACTACACACACACACACACACACACACACACACACACACACACACTAGATGCCAACACTGTTGTGTTACACTTCATGTATGGCATCAGGTTTATGTCATATTTGGTGAGCGCGATGAAACATGCTCTACAGCTAATTATATTATTTCACACATGTAGATATTAGTCCTCTCCCTATGTTTTTTCTCACGCTCGCAGCTGCCTGTACAAATCTCGATTGTTGAATTGGTGTGTGAAGATGCGTGTGTGAAATAATATAATTTGCTCGTGGCGCTCACGAGATATGACATAAACCTGACGCCATACTCGCTCGTGGATGTATTAAGAGAACTGGATACAGTGTTCGGCGGGAAGCCCCGTACGTTCCAATGAGAGTGGCCCATGACATCACGGTGGACACGCGCACTAGCAACAATTTGTTTGTGTTGTCTTAGCAACCGGTAGCAACATGCTCGTTCATGAGGTTATCTCTCGTGGCTCTTACAAGTGGCGAACTCATGAACTCGCCGTTTTCATTGTCTAAAATATTCACTAACGTTAAACATTGTGTTTTCATTGTTCCTGATCGTTTACATGCTTAGCTAAATAAACAATAGATGTATTTAGCTAGACAACCAAGGAGATTTAATCATTATGTTGTGGTACTAGCTAGCTAGCGCTAGCAGTTAGCCTGCAGTTTCGGGATCAGAGCTCATCCATGGCTTTATCTCATCCACGTTACAAGCTTTACAGCATACAGCCCTCGGATGGATCATAAGAGATAACCAAGGCCATGTAATCACTATGTCTGTAGTAACGTTATGTAGGCATGATCTTAATACAGCCATGCTAGCTAACCCTGATGTTAGCAACTAGCTAGCTAGCCGATAGCCCCGCCAGTTTGGGAAATGCTAATGACGTTACATCCATCTAACAGGCTTTACAACATACATACATCCCTCGGATGTATCATAACTTCATAAGATAATACCATGGACGTATTAATAGAACACATGGTGAATTACAACCATTAGCTATATCCATTATTACAGCTAGCTACGTGAGCTCGGGAGAACAGTCATGTGAGCGGGCGTGCGCAGTCCCGTGGGTCTGCTCGCGTCCATTATGTGCGTTCATCATTTCAAATTTAATAATTCTGGATTCGCTCCTAGTGAATGTTAAAAATGTTAAAAATGTAACGTTTTAAACAACGACCCTTTCATTGTTCAAGCTGGTAAGTTGATATACCCCGAAACAAATTATCCGCTGAAATATAGACGTTTCTTTCGCCATGTAATGTCTATGTGAAAAGTCTTTCTGGGCCATGGGGTGCAGTACCACCGTTATCCGCTAAGCCCATGTTGGCAAATAGACACGGCGCTCTTCCTGGGGGCTTGTACTGGCTCCTCTTTTGCTTCCGGAATGCCAGCACGCTATCCAGTCCTTCCAGAAAAATGCTGAGTTTTTTTGTGATTGTTGCGGGCAACAATCCTTGATTATGCGGCATGTTTTCTTAAAAAATGCGATGGAATATGCGGGATATTTATGCAATTTTATGCGATGAAATTGTGGGAACTTGCAAAAATTGCGGGAACTTGCAAAATCTGCGGTTTGATGAAAAAGAAGTGATTCCCCCAACACCCTGCTTTTTTTTTTTTTATACTTTATTTCAAAAAATAGTTTACAGATATTCAGTCATCGCAATACGTAAACAAATAGCCTAACATACAAAATATATACAAATACTATAATATGAAAGTAAAAATAGAAGTAATAGTCTAAACAGAGGGAAATAAAAGATACAAAAGAGACAGACTTTCAAAAATCGTTAATAATATAGACAGCAGGAGCACTTAAACAAAGAAATTTCAGATAATATCAGATATTAAGATAGCTTTCTTATTGGATACCAACTTAAGAGACTCAAAGTACATGTCAAATTCAACCTCCAACACCTGCTTTTCGATGAAGTTCACGTCGGGCAATTACGTCACTTCATAACGTTCCCATGGCAACAGGGGAAAATGGCTGCTCTTGTGTGAAGTAAACGCATCATTTTTCAGGGATTATGAAATCATGCAAGCCCCGCGTATTTTGCGCGGAAATCGGCAATTTATTTGGCGAAAGTGCGGCGTATTTGAAAAAATGCGGCCCCCGCATAAATATGCAGACTTTGGCTGATTATGCATGGAATTATGCGATCGAATAATCGCGTTTTTCTGGAAGGACTGGCTATCTAAGATCACACAATGGGGCGGCATTATGCTGTCGTTGTTTGGTTCAGTACTGGCGCACTGACGGATTTTCTTTATGTATTGCCGTGTGGAGGCAATCTCAAAGCCCTTATTTTATCTGAATGTCGTTTACAGCCCCTTTAATATCTTTCTGGTACACGGCCCATGGTGCAGTGGCAAAACCGAAATGCGACAATATGTGTGGACGGACATCGAGGTGGAGTTGCAGCCTAGCGTCACCTTACAATACCAGTAGCCTTTGTTGTTTCTGGCACATGCTCATTACACAAAGAAGCAATAGGCATGCACGAATTGAGGAGATGCCGTCATCATTTCCCAAACGTTTCGTCTTACATGTCCACACGGATACAAAGTAACCAGAGTTTTAAAAGGCAAGGCGTTTTGTAAAATCTCAGTTTTAGCACAGTGTTTCCTCTATGTTGATAGCATGGTGGCGGTGCGCCACGGTAAAATTTCCAGCGCCACAGTATCAGAAATAGGGCAGACGCACAACAGGGTTTCCGCTATGTACACCACGCACCACCGCTCCTTCGGCTGTTTATGAAAAGTCATAAAGTCGTAGAGCCGTCTGCTCTACTGAACTCAAGCGAACTGTCATTCGCTGTCTCTCCCCCCAGGGTGAGCAGAGCAACTGGAACAGTGACAGGACGTCATCACTCGCGAAGTCATGGCAACCAAATAAACAACAGGGCGAGTACTACTTCACTCAATTGCTAAGTGATAAACAGCGATGAAAGCCGCGACATGAAATCCGCACTCACGCGGGTCCCGTGAAATTTGACAGCTATAAAATAGTGCAGACTTTGATGAATTTCCTGTGTATCAGACCCCAGATGAGACAAGAAGCTAACGTTAGCTAACGCTGCAGTGACGGCCCCCGTTGCAGGAGAACGCTGTATTCCTCTCCGACATGCTATATTAACGTTACTGTTTTAAAACCGTTTTCCAGGTTAGTAGGGGTGCATACCGCTCAAAACCAACATGACAAACGTAGCTAGTAATGTTCACTCACACTGTATGTAAAATGAGCGCCGCGGTGACGTTAAATCACCCTACGGTCCCGTCTCTTTGCTGGATGGGTTCAAGGTAACGGTTGGCAGCTAACATTAGCAGATAAGCCCGTACACTGACGTCCAAAAAATCTTCTGAAAAACGCCACACGCGGGACGCAATCCTGGTTACCCATCCGCCACCTCAACCAACCTCCCTCCGCGGACTTACGTCCCTACATACTACTCGCTACGACAAAAATTCACACGTAATGTAGGTTAATGGCGGCCGAACTGCGTTGATAAACACGCTAAAAAGCTATTATGCGTCTTGATAACACGCCAAAATGGCATAAGAATTGGCGCCAATTTATGAGATCAGTCTGGTTTTAGTGACCTAAAACCTCTGTTACATCCTGTAGTGAATTTACATCATTGATGGCCACATAATGTACCACAACATCTGTCTAGTATTTGTTTGTGTTGTGTTCATTAATAATAGCTCATTGGTTCAATTTTGTTTGCAATAAATACTTATTTGGGGCAGAATGCGTCACATCTGCATTGAAAAACTAAAACACAAAAGCCTCAGTTAATCTGTCCCTGTGAGTTTTGTTTGCAAACAGATTTCAGAGGAGTGATTGCCTTTGGTTTGACCAAACTGGGGTGGTGATCATTGCGGTTGAGCCAGAAGATGTAGAGCCATGTATGGAAATGAGCCCTCATTACTTTGTGTTCTCATTCAGGGCGATGCTCCCCACTCCTCTTCTCCTTCTCTCACTTCATTTTTCTTTCTCTGTTGCTCCGTCTGTTTTCTTTGGAGGAAATGAAACTGGGTCATATCTTCCTTCCTTCCTCCTCCTTCCTCCTCCTCCTCAGTGGCTTAAATGTAATGCATAGGGGGAAAAAGGGGGAAATAATGCAGTGCTGCTCGTTGATGTATGGGGAGATGAAGACGTATGGGAGGCAGTACAGGCATGGTCATCCACACACACACATTCACAAACACACTTACTGTACACACATAGACTCGCACATAGCAACACTTGCTACAAAAGCACTTGAAACATATCTCTCCTGTCTCAGTGCAACTTATCCACCAGTGTGTGCACTTCTTTCTTTCTCTTACAAGGTGCATCTCACTGCTGCTTTTTCTTCCCGCTATGTCTTTATCTAACATTTCAGGGGTTTCAGCGTTGACTGCCTGCCGCCACAGCTCAATAGTTCTGTCAGGTTCACCTTTTTAATGTGGGAAGATGTCAGAGTCTCCCTCCTCCCTCACACACACACACACACACACACACAGATAAGCTACACACACAGATAAGCTACACATAAAAAAAAAAAAAGAATTAGCTGACTAAGAAAAAAAAAAAAAAAAAAAAAAAAAAAATCCGATTTCAGATTTAAATCGATTTTTTTCTCCCTCTACTTAAAATCAATCTGCAGATGACAAAGAAAATGTTCAAAACAAGTTTTATTTTGTTTTGACTCATACACACACGCACACACATGGGGCATGTATACCATTATGATTATTCATGGCAATTTTGTGGAAATATAAATTGGTTTGTGGTTTTTTTTTGGGGGGGGGGGCTATATATTCAACAACAACAAAATGCGTGAGATAAAGCTGTTTTCACACATACAGGTAATTCACTTTTTGTTCCTTGCTAAAAGTTCAAATCATTTTAACATTATTGCGCAAGCTTTCTCCTATTTTCACCTGTTGCTGAGTAACGTACGTTAACATCCCATGGTCTCTTGAATGTAGCATACCTGTAGCAAGCTCCTTCGTAGCGATAAAAACAAACCTCGAAGCGGAGCTCCGTGCTACAGAACGGCGATTGCAAGTTGTTTAAGCCGCTACAGACCTCCGTCGGTTGTATCAGCAGCATTTAGTAGATGTGTTGAGCCGCAAAAGAATTCCTCAACACCGCCTCTGGTGCCCCGCATGGTGCTCCTTCAGGTCAGCTGTAGCTGGTGGTTCAGTTATCCCAGAATAGGTGACTCTCAGCCGGGGACAGTGCACCGCGAGTGGCCGGTCATTTCGGCGGAGATTACAGATACGTAAGTAATGAAATGACTGGTTAAGAAAATAATTAATGTTAGTCCCTGTCGCTGCCATGTTGTTTGTGCATCTCTATGTGTGGGGAGGGATGAGCCCGTTCGGAGCTACGGGAGCCCAGAGGGGAGCGTCGGCGGATGTTAAGGAGAAAATAGATTTTTCATTTAAACAAATCCACGTTAACTACACATTCGAGTTATTCATTAAAATCGTTTTATCGGCCAGCCCTAGCTACAATATCTTCAACAGTAGTGGAATCACAAGATTACTAACAACACAATACTATCACAATACTCTACTGTGTTGCACATAACAATGATGATACAATACATTATAGCCTGACCAATACTGGATTTTTGAGGCAGATACTGATATCAGTATATCATTGTCCAATCTTATAAACTCTCAAATATGATATATTAACCTTAAAGCCACCTAGACATGATCTCCGGTCAAAGCGCTCTGCGCTGGCCGTTCCGTTGTTTTTATTTGGGGAAAGCATTGCCGCCCAACTAGGTGGAGTGCTACCCTTGGCGTCGTGCACCACTCGGACGTATACCTGCGCAGCGCCTCCGCTTTGCGCCGAACCTCGCGGTTTTACTGCGGATCATGTGTAGGCGGCTTAATTTTTCTTTTTCATTGTGACCAAAATATGTACCGAGCGGGACACTTTGCAGCTGAAAAATTAAGCTGTCAGTGCTTTCAAGTAAACAATCAATGTAATGGCGACACTGTTTTTAAATGACATGAACACATCTTTGGCATTTCTGTACCACAATTCTTTTGTTACTTGCGCAGTAATAGCAGTGTACTTGAATAAGTAGATATCGTCTACAGTTTTCTAGTATATCATTCTACAGTATGCAGTTTTGTAAAATGCCTTAAATGATGTAAGACAATCATTTATGATTACTGTTACATTTGTGCTGCTAAAGAGTGGAATGTTTTTTTTTTAAATGCAACAAATTGAATACTCTTACTAAGCAAATTATTACTAAGTATTAAAATAATGAGTAATATAAGTAATAAGTAATAAAAGGCAATGACACTTATCACAGTTCCAGTAGTTCCAGTATTATCATACATTGGTACATCAGTATTCAGAGTTCAGTCTTACCCAAAGACTTAAGCCCTATTCGCACGGGATAAGTATTACCTGGTGACCTCCAGTCATTTGTAATAATCGCGGAGGTTGTCTGTGATCTTAATCCCGTGCGAATCGGTCATGTCTGTAATTTGTAAAGTAATAATTCCCCCGCAAATGACCTACCATATTTCGCCGAAAACGGAGGTCCTGTGATAATATTAGTCCCGTGCGAATCGGCATCTCTGTGATTTGGGGTCTAACTGGCTGCGTTGTCAATTATAAATGAAAAGTTTTGACATCATATCCGGGGGATAATGTCTGTAAATTTGAGTAAAATACAGACTTCAGTTATCCCGTGTGAATGCGCCAGACGAAATACAGACGTGTGGGGGTAATTTATAAACTACAAGAGGTCCCCAGGTAATACTTATCCCGTGCGAATAGGGCTTTAGACACCACAGTTACGAGTGCAGGGTTGAGTTTCAGGATAAAAGAGCTGTCTGCATTTTTCTGCTCTTCAGGCTTAGAATGTCGGTCTATGTTTCTTCTGTTCTTCTCATAGTTCAGGAAGTTGCTGGGTTAGAGTAGAGCAGCTGCTTGTTGTATATGAAACTCTGAGGGCGACATTACAGTCACACACATAAAAGCAGTTTAACCTGCTCGCTCATACTCGGTGATTAATGTTTAATATAAAAAATCTAACCTGTTATTCATGTTCTGCAACAGCCTTATAATTATACCTTTATAATTATAATGATTTCACCTGTTTTAATAGCATATCTTATGCATAATGAAATTAGATTCATTGAATAAACCACTTTGGAAATGAAAAAACTTTTTCTCTTTTTTTTGCCTACTCTGTCACTGTCTATTACAAGTTAAAATTGCCATCAGCTTGATCAATCTGCTGCTCGCAGAAGTCTTTGGGTCTAAATGCAACTGTCCTGGACATATACATCTACACATCTGTCTACACATATACAGTACACTACTACCTTTAACACGCTCAGAATTTAGAGAGAGAAGATGACCTCAGTATTTGTCAGTTTTTTTCTTTATCTTTCTGAGAGGCAGCGGCTGCTGTGGAAGGATTAGGCGATTAGAAATACAACACTCTGAGATTGGCCAGCAGGCCTTAAAAGATAAAACGTGTTTAAAGCAAACAAAAGTCCGGATCTGCTGAGTCGGAACATCGCCAGACCACTTTGATCTCCTCGCTCTTTCCAGCCGAGGCTACAAGAATCTCCCTCACATCTTCAGATGCCTGTCTCGCAATCAAAGCCCCGTCAGATGTGGGGGCCTGTTACTCAGGACTGCCCCGGCTATTCTCAGATTAATTACTTGACAACCCCTCTGAGGGCCAAGAGATTCTGCCAGCCCTGCAGGTTTCTTAACACTTTACAAATCTCTGACAGCATACACATGTTGTAGACTATGTGCTCTGATGAACAATATGGAGAATGTTCTTTCATATAGCAAATCAGACTTTTGCAAGGGACAAAGCTATGATTAGATTTGTTTATGAAGGACAAATTTAAAAATGTTTAAAAAAGCAGGTCGATTCAATAAAGAAAAATTTACACAGTGGGTGTAAAGTTGTTTTTCAATTTGGCAGCATCAGGTAAACTGATGGACAGTAGATGGAATCCATCCAGCCTCTCCTGAGTAACATCCATTATCATCCACAGCCTTCTGTAAATTACCCCTTAGGAGACCAGGGCTAAATTCAAACAGTTACCATGTCATTTTCTTGAACTCATCTTAACACAATCTCATACAAATAAAACTGATAACGGCATCCTTTAGTGTTTGTGCTTGCGTGTATGTGTCTGTCCTCAGGCTTGCTGTAGGAGGATATCTGGCTGTTCTTTGAGCATAACCTGATCCGATTTACAGTCGAGAAAGAGAGAGAAAATAAGACACGTGGGAAATACAATCGAGCTAAACTCATCAACAGAAGTGCTTGGGTATTGTGCTAACAAACTGCATTCTCAAATTGTTTCACTATTGCTCTGCAATAACACTCTCTGCACATCAGCCTCACTTTATGTTTATGGAAGTCATTTTACATTTTTGCATATTTCATTCCCGAAATGGTTGAGACAGAAAACCAGAATGCATTCATTATTACAATGCAGCTTCAATTAGATTTATGCAGGCATCATCATGTAAAGATTTGACTTACAGGGTCTATTTTGGGCTGATTAACTATAAACTGTACACATATAGCATGATTGTATTAATGTCTAATTCTACCCAAGGCTGTGTTTGTGAACAGCACTTTCAAATTGGTGGCTTAGATGTGTCTAACATCCATGCTGACTGAACCTTTTCTGGCTTGACAGAAAGTCTGTGTATTGCATTATTTAGGTGTAAGTGCCTCCTCTCACTCAAAATATGTTTTGATTTCAGACACTAAGGGAACCCAGAGAGAATATTACGGATGCTGTTTCATTTAAAAACTTGACGCTCCCCTCGCCGCACACTCAGGGATGGACTACCTTTAGAGCTTCCTAGGAATCTTTCTTTCTTGTTTTGCTTTGTCTTTGTGTCCACTTGAAATTCAACTCCGTGTCCAGGCCTTTAGTTTTTGTGGCTGCTGTAAAATGCAGCATGCCCTTGTCAACGTTTGGAGGTGCTCAGACAGACCATAATGATCTGGCAGAAGTCCAAGACACCACAACACATGCGTAGACGAGGCTCTGCTACTGATAGGTTGGAAGCGATGGTTCTCTTGCTTTATTTCATCCTATAACGTTATGCAGTGAGAAAATGTGTAGCGGTTTAACCTCTGTATGTCCTAAAGTCTGCTACTGAAGGAACCTGGAACTGGTCGCAAATTCATAAGACCTAGGGGTTTATTAAGAAACAGGTTTTTGATTCTAGTAATTGATTCGTGAAAGCCAAAGTTAGATCTTATATGTTTCCGCTAAGGGTGCTCCAATTGATCAGCCTCCATCACGCCGCCACAGTCATTATTTGCCAATATTCGTTCTAAATAGTTTGATTGGTAGTCTCTATAAAGGCCGATCAGAAGAGACAATCAGATGATGCAAAGCACGCGAGAATTTCTATGGTTTAAGATGTGTCTTTGGAGAGAGAGAGTATGCATCCTACATTGAGTTTGCAGTTGATAATGGCCATCAATATTGGAATGTTTCATTTCATGTCAATATAAAAGTCATTTAAATTTATTGACGGAAAAAGGTTAGGAAGCGTGTGCATTTTCCACAACACGGTCCTGCAAATATTTCACAATAAAAGTCTTGTGTTAACAAATTAAGAGATTTTGTCCACCGGAACTTTAGAGGGCTTTTAATATGAAACGGAAACAGGAAGTTTTGACTTAAAAATAAATATGTATCTATTTTGTATGTCTGTGACATTCTACAGATAAAGACATTGAAACTGTAGTGAAAGGAGAGAGTGGAATATATTGCACACGTTGTCTGCCAATAAATAAACAGTTGTCAATTCATTATACTTTCTCATCTCCTAATTTAAATACTTAATATATAATGTTAAGAAGTTAGTTAATCAGCCCCAAAAATCCTGATTATGGACGCTTTGTTTCCACTTACATCTTGTAAGCGTCTTTGCATGTGTTTATCAATCAGGTAGTATCAAATTGGTCTCGGGAAGGAACTTGTTTTGTTGGAACATTTGCACCCTGCAAGTTAAGTGCAGTTAACTGTTCACAAAATACGGTAATGTGAGCTATTTAAATTAGGTGAATACATGGTTACACGTAATTTGCTTTTACCAGTGTATCGGCGTGTGCATTTTGTCCATGGCAAATCCCCGCCAATTGGTCCCAAAACATCCCAGTTAGATAGTAAATGCCGTAAACATATTCTTTGTAAATCTTTACAATCATTCCCCGAAAGAACCAAGCAGGCCTGCCTTGTTGCACGACCCCTGTTTTCTTCAAAACTTGCTAGCTCTTAGTTTGTTGGTGTTGAGTTTTGAGTTTTGCAGGGCGAGCGACATCTGGCGGAAGATCCGGTGATTATCCGGTAAATTAATTGTCGTTGATCCAGACTATCAATCAGGTAGACCGGCTCTAGTACTCAACATTGTGACACAACATAATGTTGTCAGAATAAGAATCATCAAAACGTTACTATTCATTACAAGCCAATGAAAATATGTCTTTGACGTGGCTCACGCTGTACACATTGAGTAAAAAACGGGCCCCAGTGCAACCACGCTGCCTGCACTGTTTATATTTACGCCCCTGTCTCAGATGTGTTGTCATATACACCATAGTACAAAAAATGCTCTTCATTGCTTGAAAAGTCAGTTGGAGAACTTCTGGAGTTCTTCCCTCTTCTCTTCGTTTATGTCTCAACTGACTTCCATTTACTCCTTGTATCTCTTGCAAACCAGCACCCTCCACCCTTGCTCCTTTTGATGACACAGGGTCACAAGAAGTCAGCAAGCCCTGCTCAGAAACGTAATTGAAATTCTTTTGACCATGGTCTGTCATCATTAAAAGTAAAAGAGTTCCTCTACTTCATTAGTAGGCTTTTGAGTAGAGCAAACCAGGTCAATATAATAATAATAATAATAATAAATTGAATTTATATAGCGCTTTTCATGGACTCAAAGTCGCTTTACAGGGCAGGGTAGATTATAAAAACATAACAAAACAAAACGAGCAAACAAAACAAGTAGAACAAAACAAGATACAGATGAAAAAGGGAGGGGGGCAGGTGGACTATGGGTAGGCTGAGGTGAAGAGATGGGTCTTGAGGCGGGACTGGAAGATGGTGAGGGACTCAGAGGTGCGGATCTCTTGGGGAGGGAGTTCCAGAGCCTGGGAGCTGCTCTGGAGAAGGCTCTGTCCCCAAAACAGCGCAGGTTGGACTTTTGGATGGAGAGGAGACCGGCTGAGGTGGATCTGAGGGACCGTGAGGGTTGGTAAGGGGGAGAGGAGGTCAGTGAGGTATGGGGGGCCAGATGGTGGAGGGCTTTATAGGTGAGGACCAGGATTTTGTAGGTGATCCCGGTGGGAAATGGGAAGCCAGTGGAGTTGTTTTAGGACTGGAGTGATGTGGTGCCAGGATTTGGAGCAGGTAATGAGGCGGGCGGCTGAGTTCTGGACCAGTTGGAGTCGGTTGATGTTGGTAGAGCTGATGCCGAGGAGAAGTGAGTTGCAGTAGTCCAGTCGGGGAGGAGATGAAGGCGTGAATGAGTCTTTCAGCAGCGGGGGTGTGAGAGAGGGTCTGATTTTGGCGATTTGCGGAGGTGAAAGAAGGAGGTTTTAATGACTTGACGGATGTGAGGCTCAAGGGAGAGGGTGGAATCAAAGATAACGCCAAGGTTGCGGGCCTGGGGAGATGGGGGAGACAATGGTGCCGTCGATGGTGAGAGTGGGGTTATTGGTTTTGCTGAGTGTGGATTTGGAGCCGATCAGAAGGAATTCTGTTTTGTCGCTGTTGAGTTTGAGGAAGTTGTGTTGCATCCAGGTTTTAATAGCTGACAGACAGGAGTTGATGTGGGAGGGGGAGGATTGTGGGGGATTTGGTGCTGAGGTAGATCTGGGTGTCGTCAGCATAGCAGTGGAAGTCCAGGTTGAAGTGGCGGAGTATCTGACCAAGAGGGAGGATGTAGATGATGAAGAGGAGGGGGCCAAATCACGGAGCCCTTGGGGAACACCTTGAGTGACTGTGGCTGTGGCAGAGGTGTGGTTGTGGAGAGAGATGAAATGGGATCTGTTGGAAAGGTAGGAGTGGAGCCAGCTGAGTGCAGTACCGTCGATACCGAGGTCTTTGAGTCTGGTGAGCAGGATGTTATGGCTCACAGTATCGAAAGGCTGCACTCAGGTCGAGGAGGATGAGGATGTTGAGGGAACCGGTGTCAGCAAAGGTGAGGAGGTCGTTGAGGACTTTGAGGAGAGCGGTTTCTGTGCTGTGTAGGGGGGAAAACCAGATTGGAGAGGTTCCGAATAGGTTATTGGCAAGAAGATGGGTTTGTAGTTGTGAGGCGACTATGCGTTCCAGGGTTTTAGACAGAAAGGGGAGGTTGGATATTGGGCGGTAGTTGTTGAGAGAGGAACCCACCCAGGGGTTTTAAGGATTGGGGTGACAGCGGCAGTTTTGAAAGCAGAAAACAGTTCAGGGACAGAGTTCAAGAGGTTAGTGATTAGTAGAGGGCATAGGACGGGAGGCAGGGCAGGACTTCAGAAGTGAAGGTAGGGAGGGGGTCAAGGGAGCAGGTAGTGGGTTTGGAAGAGCTGATGAGTTTGGAGATTTCAGGAGGAGTGACTGGGTTAAACTGGGAGAGGAGGAAGT
This sequence comes from Perca fluviatilis, assembly GCF_010015445.1. Lineage (NCBI taxonomy): Eukaryota > Metazoa > Chordata > Actinopteri > Perciformes > Percidae > Perca > Perca fluviatilis. Next base: position 25,199,711 of record NC_053115.1, read on the forward strand.
GTGGAGGAGGGTCGGGAGGTCTGGAGGGATGGAGAGAGGAGGGTCCAAGGTAGGTGCTGGAGTAGATCCTGGAAGGTCAGATACAGGGGATAGGGATTTGTAAATGAGATTGATTTTGTCAGTGAAAAAGTGGAGGAATGAGTTGCAGAGATCCGAGTAGAGGTAAGGAGGCTGTTGGTCCGAGGCTTGATGAGGTTGTTCAATGTGGAGAAGAGGGTTCTGGGGTTTTGGCAGGGGTCGGTGAGGATGGTGGAGAGGTAGGCAGATTTGGCAGCAATGAGGGGCATCTTTGTAGGCGATGAGATGGGATTTATAGGCTTCATGATGGACTGTGAGGGATGATTTCTTTGTCAGACGTTCAAGTTGGCGGCCAGTTTGTTTCATTTTCCGAGTGCAGGTGTGTACCAGGGTGAAGAGGTGTTAAAAGTGACGGTTTTGTTTTTAGGGGGCCAGGGTGTTGAGGGAGGTAGACAAGGTGGAGTTGAGGTGGTCTGTGAGGTCATCGGGTGAGGTGGAGGGTTGAGTCCAGGTGGAGAGTGGTGGAGAGCAGGTCAGAGAGATGGTGGGGATTGATAGATTTGAGGTTGCGGGAAGGTGATTTCTCTGAGGGCGGGGGCGTGGGGTTGGAGAAGGGATGGTGAACCGTATCAGTTTGTGATCAGAGAGGGGAAAGAGGGGCATGGATGGAGGTTCGAGCACTGGTTGGTTGGTGGAGCAGACCAGGTCGAGGATGTGACCTTTTTCATGGGTGGGGAATGTGACATGTTGGGTGAGAGAGAAGTTATCCAGTAAAATTTTGAATTCTGATGAGAGCTTGCAGGTGGGGGAGTCCATGTGGATGTTTAAGTCACCCGAGTAGCAGCAGACGTGGAGAGAGATGAGGCTAGTGTGAGGAGTTCAGTAAAAATCAGAGAGGAAGGAGGGGTTTGGTTTAGGTGGCCGGTAAATAAGGATGACTGTCATGGAGGAAAGAGTTTTGAAGGCGAGATATTCAAACGATGATACTGAGGGGAGGGTGAGTTCTGTGATCCGGAAGTTCTGATTGAAAATGGCCGGCGAGGCCACCCCCCGCGGTGGGAGGGGCGGGGTTTGCAGATGTAGTTGTAGCCAGGGGGATGCTTGGTTGAGGGAGAAGAAGTCGTTGGGTTGTTGCCAGGTTTCGGTGAGCAGAAGGAAGTCAAGAGTGTTGTCGAGGATTAGTTCATGGAGGGCAGGGGCTTTATTGTTGGCGATCGGGTGTTGAGGAGGGCAAAGTTGGCATGGTGAGAGGGTGGTGGGATGGTGGCAGGCTGGAGAGATCTGAGGTTGTCCCGGTTAGCAGTACGTGTGGTGGTTGGGGTGTGGGGGTATTGCAGTTGAGGGGGACAGTGAGCCGATTAGCAAATGATTGGAGAGTATGATTGAGTGTATGTGAAGTGGGGAAAGCACTGTAGTCCGGTCCGGGTTTTCTGTGTAGCCTGATGATGCGTTCAGCCCTATGTGAACCAGTGGGTGAAGCATTCAGATGACGTGGGACAGGTGCAACAGAGCGTGCAGGTGACCAGATGGATGGAATGGATTGTCCGTGGTGGAAGAAAACAAACTTGCGGCGAGAGCTTCTGTGGATGCGGCGTCGACGTAGAAGTCCGAGCTGTTTGATGACTGGGATGCAGGATGGAATGGAGTAGTGTGAGTGGACCAGTTGCAGAGTTGAATATTTGATCATGATGCCGGCGGAGGGACGGAGAGCTCCGTGATAGTGGTTAGCCGTGGGCTAGGAGCACAGAGGTGGAGGTGGAGATGGATGAATGAGGTGATTGCCAAAATGATCCACAGCATGACCGAAGGAGAGGAATGTCTAGTCTTGGTGGCGTTCGCATCTGGTGGAGGTTGCCTATGAGGAGGAGGTCAGCAATCGGGTTAGCCCGCGAAGCAGCTAGGATTTGCCGCCAACGCGTTTGGTGAACGGGGCAGCTAGCTAGCGGCTAACCGACGAGGCAAGAGTCCGGTCAAGGAGCCCCAGGCGGCTTCGGGAACCAGCAGAGAGACTGTCCAGAGGTACAGAGGCTGTCCAGAGGTAGGGGGTACAGCGAACACAAACACAAGAGAATAGCAGATGAATAGCAGACGGAGAAGCGGCGAATAACCAGCGCCAGCGTCCTCTCACGTCGGTGTCAAGAGAAAGAAAAAAGATGACCTTAAAATATGACCTTAGCATGGCTACATTTCATAAAACATTACTCAACAGAGATTGTCCTGTTTAGAGCCCGGCTCTAAGTTCATGACATTTAAAATGCCTGCAATCGAACCTCTTGAAAATGTAAATTTTGCCTGTCTTTTTCAAAAACCCTTTTGTAAATTGTTCTCAAAAAGGTGCTAAATTGATCAGAGTACTCCTCTGAGGAAAACGTGACATACAAATTGCACGTTTACACGTGACTGGCGGCTCACATACATGTAATCAGGCACAGATAACAAGTACAACTTCAGGAAAATGTGTGACTCATACATCTCCATTTAATCATAAAATCCTTTTATCTGTTTTGGCAGTGTCTGAGTGTTGTGAGAGTTTGAGCTAATCCAATAACAGGGCGCTGTTCGTAGGCAAGACACTGTTCAGTTGTTTGCAAGCCATGCTGCTTAAGAAATAAGAAAGTCTTCAGATGCCTGAGTGAGTCAGCAGTACATGCACAGAATAGTGCCCACAGAACATTTGAATTGCATTCATTAGACTTTCTGATGTCTTGAATTGAACCGAATAAGGAAAAAAAATACTAAAAGGAAATGTTTTTACATTTGTCTCCAGAAACCCCTTCGGAATACTAGTCGCGATTGAAATAAACCGCTCTTGTTGCGCTGCACAGCACAAGAAGACCATCTTGTACCTCTGACCACTTCATCTTCTTCTTTGGATAATAAAGTTAAATTGGAATTTTTTCAGCACGTTCACCAGACATCTTTTTTTGTTGTTGATATAACTCCATCTGATCAATACATTTTCTTTGATTTTGAAATGTGTAACTGAGCTCTCTGTTTGTTCCTGCCCTCTACTGAAAAACAGCTGCTGTGCCAGCAGGTCCCTCTGCTCCAGTGCACTGGGTGCTTGCCTGCCGTCCTCCTCGTACATTCCTCCTTGTCATTGCATTGAAGCACAATATATTCTTGTCACCCAACATATGAAAATATATTATTGGTGTAAAAACAACAGTTTTGATGTCAAATCAAGACATTTGAGGTTCCAAAACCAGCTCTATTTTGTAATCTTGTCGATGCCATAATGTGTTTATTGTATTGGGTGTTTCTGAAAATCTGGGTAAAAGGCATGTCCGTTTTAAACATCCAGCACACAAAAGTGATGATTGGAAGATGAATGCAATAGACCACTTTCTCGAAATGGTTTGCAGACATCCTGAAGTAAACGCGTGTCTTTGCCATGATCTGCCTGACAGGCACTTGTTCTCACCTGTCCCTTGTTCTATTTAGGGGATGCATCGACCACCTTCTCCCTGTCCTCTCCCTTCTTCTTCTATAGCTCAGCACAGGGACCATTACAACAATATATGATTACATAATATATGTTTTATGCAATGCTCTAGCATTATGTGATGGCATAAGCGAATCAGCAGAGAATATACTTTGTTACATGGGTGGCATGCAAATCCATTATGTTATAAAGGAGCCCTATTTCAAGCTCAGTGTTGTCAAACAAGACATCATATCGCTCAAAAATGTAAAACAACAAATTGCTCAAATTTACTGTTGGATCCTTGCCGACCTTGTTTCCCCCTTAATCAAAATATTGCAGAGATTTGGCAGTGTGTTAGCCCACGTCAGCTGATTTGGTTGTGAGCACACATGCGTTTTCATTTCATTCAGCCAGTTCAAGTGGAACAGTTATATCAATATGTGAGTTTAGAGTTTGCACAGTTAATGTTTGATGTCCAGGCTGTGACATTTAAACCTGCTCAGACAGAGATTGGTAGTGATGATAACCTCAGTCCACCTCTCTTTGAGGAAGATCTGAGTCTACAGGTGGGTGCTGCACTGGATGTAGGTTGAATTAATGCTCTGTGTAAGCAGCTGCAGTGATGATTCAGTGTTGTGGAGTAGCAGCAGCACCATACAGGCAGACCAATGGACTGAGCCGTGCATTGGGAGCTTAAAAAGATCGCCTGATTTAAAAGGGTGTGTTGGATATGTGTTGCAGAGAGTCCATTACGTCACATGTGAGTGCATCTGCACTACCTATGGAGTTGTCCACAGGGTTCATACATTTTGAAAAAACCTGGAAAAGTTATGGAATTTGAAAAATGCAAATTCCAGGCCTGGAAAGGTTTTGGAAACATAAAAAGATCCAGAAAGTTTTGGAAAAGTCATGGAATTTGTTTTAACACAGCATAATAATATGTGATTAATAAATGTATTTTCACGTCGTCTTAACCTCAACGTTGTATTCGGGGAGCGATATTATAAATCCCACTATGAACCACATACATGTCATTCATTTTATAGTTAAACCTCTGAGGGTAAACTTTAACACAGATTTGCATTCTTATTGTATAATGTCGACTGACATTTTCAGGAACACATAGTCATGCAAATCTGCCAAAAAGTCATGAAAAAGTCATAGAAAAGTCATGGAAAAGTATTGGTTAAAATGCATATGAACCCTGTGTCCATAATAACTGTCTGGCAGGTTTTGCTCAACTTTTGTCAGATCAACTTGCTTTTTCATAATTTGTTCGTCAAGTTTAACACAGATAAATGACACTGTGAATTGTACAGTTATCAGGATGATGGAGGTGGACGTGAACTGGGCCTCCTAAAAAAGCACAGTCCCCCTTTTTCTAAAATAAATACCAAAGATTGTACACCAACGCTAATGTTAGGCATGATGTCAATAGTAAACAACATAAATACTGTGCATAAACCAGTTTACCACATTAGCACCAATACCAACAGTGGAAAATGTTTTGGTCCAAAATGGGCACAAAATAAAATTTTAGGGAAACATCATGGTGCATATGTATTTCACAATTATTTATTATTAGCTCAACCTTTATTTATGGTATACCACCGCATTAATAGCCTTTAGGGGTGGGAATCACCATCACCACACGGTATCTTCGCGTTTCTTAGGTCACGATACTATAGGCCTGTCGCGATATGCAATAAATCAATTATTCGCATGATAAATAAAAATGAGCTAGATAATTTTTCCGGCTGCGATAATTTCCATTTGCATGCTTGTTTGTTTTCCTCGTCTCTCTCTCTCTACCAAAGAGACTGGATGACCACTCCGGTGCATCGGTGACCCCTCTCGGTTCCTTAGCGAAACGAGGAGTGAACCCTCGTGTCAGTCACTTGTCAGCCGCATGGTCTCTGTGTGGGGAGGCGGGACTCCTGGCGTAGCCTACCACAGAGTGCAGCAAAAGACCCGCGTGAGGAGAAAGAGAAAACGCTAGTTGAGAGTTGGAGGAATAAAAAAAAAAAGATGGAATTGGTTTCAAAGCCAAACGTGACAGCTGCAGTGTGGGAGCACTTCGGATTCAAACCGAATGACCGTGGTGAACCACTTAACCTGAGCGAGTCGGTATGTCGCATTTGTTGTAAAACAGTAGCAACTAAACGCGGCAACACAACAAACATGCATATGCACCTAAAACACAATCATCCGGTGAAGTTTTCCCAGCTGGGAAAAAAAAACTACAACAGATGGGCCGTCTCCGTCTTCCCGACTACACAATCACTGGGACGTTTAGTCAACAAACAAAGTACAAACAGGACAGTGCAAAATGGTATGCACTCACAAACAGTGTAGTTCGCTTCATTGCTAAAGAGATGCTGCCCTTTAGTATCGTCAAAAAACATTTGACAGCCAGTACGAATTGCCTGGGAGAACATACGTGTCACAAACGGCAATTCCACAACTGTACAACAGCGTGAAAGACGACATACTAAAGGAGATCAAAGACATCCAATTTTACTCTGCCACTAATGACATGTGGTCAAGTTCAAACATGACCCCCTATATGAGCTTGACTATACCCTACAAAACTGCTGACTGGACCCTGCACTCCAAGTGTTTAGAGACCAGATATGTCCCAGATAACCATACATACATTTATTGTGGATATTCAAAATGTCTTCCAGTCCCAGTGTTAAATATTCTTTAGAAATAAAAGTTTATTGATCTTTGAAAAGGTGTACCTGCATTATTATGCAATTATCATTATATTAGATGAAAATGGTCTCAGAACAACAATATTATCGTTTATCGATAATATGGGACAATTCTCGTCACACAAAGTGTGTATGCGGAAACAGTACTGCAGTGCAGAAACCAAAACAATTGCTATGTTATGCAGAATTGCATGAAACGTACTATTGCCAATACATTGCATATTGTCGCCATTTTCATTCTTTTTTCAACTAAATGATTTTCCCATAAGGAAACATTGTGTCCCCAAAGGACAACCGTAACGTAACATCTGTTTTTTAAAAAGATAAATTTCTCTGTTTCTTCATCTCACTTCAATTTTATTGCTGCAAAAGGGGATTGTCGAGCAGACAAACTGACCAACACATATATAGTAAAAGATCGATACTTGATGTCTGTGTATCGATACAGTACTGCCACAGAAAATATCACAATACTATGCTGTATACATTTTTTCCCCCACCCCTAATATCCTTGCAAGGCTAATCCTGAGATGGACCTTTAAATGAATACCTAAACTCTGAGTAGACATTATACTAGGTCCTTTATGCAGGTTAACAGAAGCTTGGTATTTACATTACATTGCATGTCATTTAGCTGACGCTTTTATCCAAAAGCGACTTACAATTGCTCCATGTCAGAGGTCACACACCTCTGGAGCAACTATGGGTTAAGTGTTTTGCTCAGGGACACATTGGTTGATGTATCGCAGTGGGAATTGAACCCAGATCTCACCAAAGGTTTTGTGTCATATCCATTGCGCCATCACCACCCATCCACAGCACAAATCAAGTTAACCATTTACTAGCCTTCCATCCATCCAGATGACAGCAGTAATGACCACAATCACTCTGGGGTCAATGACTAGCTGACAGTGACTGTTGCAGGTCGGGACTCTCATTTACAGTAAATGTCTAGTATGGATAATTAGTACATCTACATACATCCGCTGGTGTTTTAAAACAGAAACGCATGAAAAGGAGTACTTTGACTGGGAGGCACCCATTATTAGAGTTAATGCGCTTGTTGACCTCCTTGTTATTTAGTAAGTCTTTATATTTAATACGTCTCTGTGTAACCAGACAACCATAGAAATAATCAGCATGATTTCATGTCATGCTCATTTAACCAATCAGATTGCTTGTACACTAAGCAATGATGAGCAAGTCATTCAGGACACAGTTGAACGGACCGAATGTTTCAACTGAATGTAAATGCAAAGGCTCTCCCCTTGTGGATACTGTAATTCAATTTGTGCGTGTCTTTTGTTGTTACAAACAAACTGCTGGCTATGGTGTGATTACTAATGAACACAGAGAGAGAAATGTATCTGTACACACAGCTCAGTAGAGAAATGTATTGCCATGCTTTAAGGTATTAGTTCTTTGTCAGGGTAATTGTACCTTGACAAAACCAGTTTTGTCTGAAACATTGGTAATAAATTTATTCACTGGAGCAGAGCGTGCAGTTACATTTTTCCTCCTCTTTTTGAAGAAAATCTATTCTGTGCATCAGCGCTACCATGACTAAAACCAAGATTAATTGCTTTCATATCTCTGGTGAGGGATCACAACCACTGGGAAACACATAGAAACACACACAAGCGCACAGATTGTCTTCATACTACACATTTCTTTTTATTTTTTTTGCACACGGTACACAGTGTACCAGATCAAAATTAATCTGCATGCATCAAAATGAGACGGGCCTAATTGACAGCGAGGCTTCAATGCTGTGCCGACGCCATGCAGCATCTCTGTTTGGAACCAAACACATCTACACTCTAAAGGGTGGATTATAAGAGAAAATTAAAAAGATAACGGACCATGCTCTGTTTTGTTAGCTGAGAGCAGAGAGGCAGGTGTGTGTGTGTGTGTGTGTGTGTGTGTGTGTGTGTGTGTGTGTGTGTGTGTGTGTGTGTGTGTGTGTGTGTGTGTGTGTGTATGCCTTTGTGCATATACTAAACCAAACTGATGACCGTATTGGTGATGCAGTTTGTCTTTCCATGAGTACATGGCTCTCCATGTTTATCATAACTGCATACAGATGATGTTGATAGGGCTTGTTCATCCTTTTGAAGGAAACAGTAGCTCTA